>NC_086017.1:27695000-27960000 GCF_029281585.2 Gorilla gorilla gorilla | reverse complement strand
CCATTATGGTGTGATGATTTTATTTCTCTCTAGCTCTCTCTCTTTTTAAAGATGTGTGTGATTGCTCAGACCCACAGACATACAACATACAAAGGTATAAATTTTACAAGTGAAATACAATTACTTCTATCCAGAATTCTACTAATGTTTGTTAATAACTTGACCTGTCTAAAATACACAGGAGGTAGTTTAAGGTGCAAGAAGGAACAGCAGTAAACAGAGGGGGAAGCTGAGCTCCAACCCTCGGTAATATCAATCACCCTCTCTCCCATAACTCCAAGTGCCAAAGGAAATACAGGAAATCTATGAAAGCTATTCTGCTTTTTTTCTCTGGGAAAATTCTATTTAAGTGGCAAGAAGGGGAAAAAGGAAACAAGGAAGGAAGCAGGGGAGGAAGGAAGGAATGAAGGGAGGGAAGGAGGGAGGGAAAGAGAGAGAAGAAGGGGAGGAAAGAAAACACACAAAGCACACATAAGTGCCTCTCAAAATGTGAAAGATTTCTGTTTAATTTTGTTTAAGTGTTCTGTGCTATCAGTTGCTGCTTGAATTAAATGAAAAGCAATTTCAGCGGTAAGCTGAGCCCTTAAATGTAAGAAATAATTTCCACTTTTCCTCAGCTCCAATCCTAAATTAGAAGAGACCCAATAGCTCCAATGAGGCAAAGGTGGAGGTGGGGTGTTGGTTTCCACTGACCCACCTCCTCAGTGGTCCTCTGGGAAACACTCTTAATAATAGCTCAAGGGCTGAATGGAAAGGAGACATCAAAGCCCATATTTGAGAATCACGAATCTTTTCTCTGTGATTCTTAAAAATCTGCTACAGAAAGAGCTTTGACATTGCCTGAAAGAGCCATGTGCTTTTTAAAATCGTGAATTGGATTCTACACTATATCTTTGTTAGCATTTTTTTCACTTAAAAGTGCTTTTAAATGAATTCCTCTTGCAGAATTTTATTCTTCCTTTGGATGCTCATTTTTCTAAGAAAGAAAGTAAATCCTGCCAACTTTTTGTTACACATGATAATGAGAGAGGGACATCACGGGTAAGTTACATTTATAAATAATCCTAAATTCCCCTTCTATGCAATGGTTTGAGCAAAAATTTGATCAAAATTGTTTTTAAAAATGTTTTAAAGAGAGAAGATAATAGTTCTATTTGTAGTTCCACTTATTTTTTTCTGCAGGGCTAACAGAAATAACCGTGAGGAGTGAAATGTTAAAAAGACAATTAAAAAATTGTTAATCAATGTTTATAGAAGGTCACTGCTTTTAGAAATCCTGGAGAAATGGTCACCATCATCAGAAATACTGTCAATATCTTTGACTTGTAAGATACGCTATAGTCAAGTTGTGCATCACAAGCAATTGAAACAGATAAGAGTGTAATTAATTCTGTCTAAGAGTTGGAGGGGGAGACAAAGAGTGGAGAATGAGTATAAAAAATAGTACACACGAGTTATAAAAGGTTTTCTCAAAAAGCTTAGATTCAATGGGGAAGAAAAAAGTAATGTGCATGAACAGATAGGCATGGTCCTACTGATCAGAAATATGGTCATCTTAGGCTCTCCTCTCTCTCTCCCCCATATTTAGTCTTTTACTAAACTCTGTCTCTTCTACCACCTTAACATCTCTTGAACTTGTCACTCCTCTCCCTTTTTGCTGCCATGCTATTATTTCAGGCCCCTGTTTCCCCTGACCTGGTGGTCAGAATAGTCTAAGTCATGCAGTGATAACAAATAACCCCAAAATCTCCGTGGCTTAACACAAATTTCTTATGTATACGACATATCCAGCATGCATCACCTGGAGCTCTGTTTATCATAACCACTCAGGGACCCTGGCTAAGTTCCTAATGGAAGCTCCATTATCACCAAGTTAGGAGCAAAAAAACAAGATGAATCATGCACTGGCTCTTAAAATTTCCACCCAGAAATGACACATGACACCTCACTAACATTTCATTAGCTAAAGCGAGTCACACAGCTACACCCAGCCTCGCAGGGAGCAGAGCAATCATGCCATGTGCCCAAAAGAAAGAAAGCTAGAAATATTTGTGGTTGCACAGCATGAATAACTACCACATCTGCTTTAACTGAATAGCCCCTTAACTGGTCTTCCAGCTTCCGGCCCCACCTCCTCCAATGCATCCTCCACATTGACCTTTCTTAAATTCAAATACGATTATCTAAGCATATTATCACTCTGATTAAAAATGTTCACTGCCACATATATCACTTGAGATGAAGCTAAACTTGTTTCCCATGTTGAGCAAGCCAGTTTAGATCTGGCCTTGGGCTCACTTACAGTTTCTTCCTCATCCACCACCACTATGGAAAGCATCCCAGTGTGTACCCAGTGTACCATGTACTCCAGCCATATAGAAATATAAAAGTGACATATCTTTGTTACCTTTGCACATGCTCTCCCTAATCCTAGAATGACTCCCAACCTATCCCATCCCTTTCCTCTAAAAGAAGACTCCACTAAGACTCATCTAAAATGTGATATTCTCTGGACCACTTCCCTGACATCAAAGGTTGAATTACATGTTTTTTCTCTGCTCATATGGTGCCACCTATATACCTCTTTTCATGCCTTTTTTGTGTGAGAGTTACTACTTACCTATTCAGTTTCTCTACCAATAGATTTTGAGCCCTCCAAAAGGAAATGGACTCTTTTTATGGCAAGGGCCTGGCTTATAATTGGTTATTTGAAAATGTTTATTGGGTAAGTAAAGTAAAACACAAATACAAAGTCAACTTCTAAGCTCCAGTACATATTCTAAAGTCTATGGGAATACCGAGTAAATGAAACACTAGTCTCCATCCAAAAGTATATTCATTTTCTCTTATTTGCACATATGTATGTGTTACAACGCTGAATCATTGAGAATAATTAATGCACTTTATCTTTTGTATTTTCAAGTACAGGTCCTTCATTTCTATTGACTTGGGACATCTGTCTTCCTAGGGAGAAGATTAGAAAGGCTGAACATGGAATATGAAAAGGAAATAAGGTAATTTTCAGTTTCTGACATTCAAATACACTGTATAAGATTTTGTGGCAAGACAATAATCTTGCAAGCTAGTCTCTTATATTAAGAAAAATTGTCCAAATTTAGCATATTGAAAGCCAGACTTGGTAGGCTGGAGGGAAGTTCAGACGAGAATAAGAGAAAACGCTTGTCCTCAGGAGTCAGATGAGAAGACACTCCCTGATTTAGTCTCTACAGACTACCTGGAAAGGGAGTGGATTGTTAGACAACTGGGAATAGTACTGAAGGCAGAAAGAGGCTCTTCTCCTTATGCCCCTCACCTCTAACAAACTCTCTAATTAGTGTTCAAAGAGTAGGCCACTTTGCAGATTATTCTCACTAATGTGGAATACAACCACATCCAAGTAAAAGAGGCAACAAGCCACGTGAAGAAGGAAGATCTGACATTTATCCTTCCCAAATCTGTGCTGTATACATGAGACCCAGAAGTAGCTACCATGTTTTCCCAAGGAAGTCATCATAACTAGGTGAAGTGACTGTAGTATGAGTTGTGGAGTGGACCACTGTCTCACTACGTTTTGTGTTGCTCTAAAGGAAAACCTGAGTCTGGGTAATTTTTAAAGAAAATAGGTTTATTTGGCTCACAGTTCTGTAGGCTGCATAAGAAGCATGGTGCCAGTCTCTGCTTCTGGTGAGGGCTCAGGTTGCTTCCACTCATGGCAGAAGGGGAAGGGGCACTGGCCTGTGTAGAGACTACATGGTGGGAGAGGAAGCAAGAGGAAGGGAGAGGAAGCAAGAGGAAGGGAGAGGGGTGGAGGTGCCAGGCTCTTTTTAACAACCAGTTCTCCTGGGAAACTAATAGTGCAAGAACTCACTCACCCCCACAGCCAAGGTGCAGATTAACATATTCATTAAGGGTCCACCTCCATGACACAAACGCCTCCCATTATACTCCCACCTCAAACATTTGGATCAAATTTCAACAGGCGGTTTGGGGACACAAATGTTCAAACTACAACAACTACCAAGAGCAGCTCTCAGCCAGAGCTCAGACGGGTTAAAGGTGATCCTAGGTGAGACCAAGTCAGGTATGGCTCACCATCATGAGCACTGTACAAGTCAAAGAGAGGACCATGGTGCAGCAGATTCCAATATCAGAGGCCAACAGGACATTCAGCAGTCTGTGAACATGAGTCATGACCTCAGACATCAATGAACTACAGCCTCAACACACCCAACAGCAGCCTGAAGCACAAAGCTTCTTCCTCTCAGTATTAGGAGGGTGTATAGTAAGTCTCACATCCCTCCACCCTGTTCAGCTGGATGCTATCAGATAGAGAGGATATTTGGAAAAAAATAATAATTTTAAAGAAACTGATAAAATTATTGCAGCAGTGAAAGCTTTAAGGCAAATTACAAGAAAGAATGGGTAACCCAGTATCTTCTATGTCTTCATCACTGCAGCTCAGATATTTGCCGCTAAACCACAGGTTTCTAGATATTTAGTTAATATTTTTCCTGCCTTCCAATGAGCAGGGGATGTAAAAGACTACATTATTACAAAAAAAGAAATTTTTCTTTGCTGTACATCCGGTTAAATTTACAAACCCACTACATATGTATATGTGTATTTCATTTGGACTTACATGTCTTACAAGAGGAAAATATATTTCAAATGTTTCAATCACATACGTTTTATCCCTTGCAGTCTACACAATACTAGAATCTGGACTTATTGATTGTAAAATTCATTCCAGAACCTTCTGGAATCGTCCTTCCAGAAGGTCACAGTATTCATTTTTAATACCTGTGCTAGAGATGTCTGGTGCTTTCCCAAGTCTGGTTCTCCTCTTCCAGGCACACAGGAAGATGGCATTCCACCACCTCTTTGTCATGCTGAAGGTCCTGTACGACTGTTTTTGGCCAGTGTGTTGTGGAAAGTGTGGCGTGGTCACTTCTAGCAAAAGAGATGAGCATGACCCTCCAAATGTCTCTTCCTCTGCCCCCGTCACTGAGAAGGCCATATATTTCAGGCGATATATTGGTAGTACAGGTCTCCAAGTTCTGTGTGAAGGAGAGGCCCCAGCTCTCTCATAGGGTACATGTAACATTAGTGAGAAATAAACTTTTGGTATGTTAATTAAGGGAGATTTTGGAGGTATTTGTTACCACAACAAAACCTACACTATCCTGACTAATACACTATATTTCAGTTTCTCAGACTGAAAAAATAAAGATACGAACTGGGGTTTTATCAATAAAATGGTATGAATATGGGAACAAAAAGATATTTTAAGCCACTTAAAAGAACAATACAAATAAAATCTGCTCGCAAATATCACAACAAAGAATGGGTAACCCAGTATCTTCTATGTCTTGGTTACTGAAGCTCAGATATTTACCACTAAACCACAGGTTCCTAGACCATCAATGGCTCTTTGCTTCTGTAAGCTTCACTGGCCTCATCCAGATGGCAAGTGTGAATATGATGATAGGAAGCATCATCAGATTAAAACAGTACACCTAGCTTCAAAACAGCAAAACAGTGAGATTCCAAATACCAGTGTGTTACTAAAATGTGATACTATAGAACAAAGGATGCTATGATAGTCCAACATGTTCCAAAACACTTTTCCTGAGTTATTTTCTTTAGCTAGCTCTGTGTAAAACTATTGCATACTCTCTCAGGAAACATAAAAATGATCTTGAGTGAACTTAAAAGCATGGAACAATCTTTATATATGCTTTTGATTGGGGAAATGACTAAATAAAACACGCTTTAAAAAGAACAATTCACAGAATTAGCAATTCCCAATACATAAGAGTATGTTGGGTGCTGTACCTGTGGCAAAGTTCCAATACAGTGGGATATTTTGTGGCGCCAGGCTTGGACTTTTTTGTAGCAGAGACATCATCATTATAATCCATTAATAGACAGCTCACTCCATAAATATGTACATAAATTCAAAATCTTAGTGGTGGTATTATTATTCTAATGGAAATATTGTACATCTTAAATCAATAGAGGTGCTGCATTTAATTTGGAATTCAAGTTTCTGTGACAATGTCGGACTGCCTTGAAGAATCCCATTTACTCTGTGGCGTCTTCATCTCTGATAATGGACCTTAGTTTTTGATTACCTGAAAGCTAATTACTTTTAGGGCCTTGGAAATCAGTAGTCAATCATTTTGCCTTTGTTGGATCTTAGATGTGTTATCCTAGAGCATATAGTGACCCATGTGCTCATTCTTCATTAATTCACTCAACATATATTTATTGTTTCCCATGTGACAAAAACTGTACCAAGTGCAGCAGTGAACAAAACAAACAAAAAATGTTTGCTCTCATGGCACTTATGCTATAGCGGGGTATAGGGTTAGAAAGTCAGGGTCAAAGTTTGGCTCTGCTAATCCTCAGAACCTCAGTTTCCTCACTGATAAAACTACGGGGCTGGAGGAAGTTCTCAACCTAAGGCACCGCCTTAGAGGGTGTTTGGAAATACATTAGAAGGTTTCTGTTATAATAATAACTGAAGGATGCTATTGGTATTTAGTGTCAGAGGCCAGGAATGTTAAACAACTTTAAGGCAGGACAGTCTGTCACCAGAAAGTCTAGTTCTACCTAAAAATCCAAAAATGCAAGTGAAACTCCCTTTGAAAACCCCAGATGCTTTCCAAAGCTCTTTCCAGCTCTAACATCATATAAATTTGGACGAATTGGCTTCTATCTCTTCTCGAGAGAAAACAACTAGGTGCTTGCTATCGCAGCGGACACATCTAGGGAAGAGGATCTCTGATATTTCTTCGTTTCTCTTGGATCTTTTAACTGAAAATATAAACCTAGAGCCTTGTGAAAATGAAAATGCAAGCCAAAGACACATTGTCTCATGCCAAGAACAGATTCCCATCAGAAAGGTGTCTGGATTTTTTCCCCAATAAAGTACAGTAAGAGTTTCTTACAACCCTGAGAGAGCATCCTATACCAAAAGAGGCACCCTATTCACGCCACAGATACAAGCAGCACACATTAACCTGGAATCTAAGTCCATCCTGAACAGAATTTTGTGGCTTAATTAACCAGATTGATCTCCCCTGCTCTTCCTGAACCACAATAGATAATGTCAGTGTTTTCTTACTATGAGTCTATTTATGGCATCAAATACCTACAAATGAGTTCCGTGATGCTCAAACATATACACCCTTCTCAGGCTGTCCTTCTTTGGAGACTTTGTTTACTTGCTTAGGGGAAAAATAAGAAACGAAATCAGTTGAGGGGAAGGGATGAATATGTGCATTTCTAACTATTCCCAGGTGACGGTAATGCTGCTGATGGCGGTCCCTGGCCCTCAGTTTGAGAACCACAAGTTCAGGCAAACTTTCTTCTAAGTAATTTCTGGGCTGAGTAAATGTCAAAATTGTTCTGTAGCTAGAAAATGCAGAAACTGATTCCAGAGTTTGACCCTATTTTTGATGCTCAACTTTGGTGCCAAACTTTGACAAATATTGAACTCATAGTTTTCATTCAGGGTGGCTGACGGCCACTAACTACTAAAACAACAACAACAAATTCCATCAGTGGTATCTTTACCCAGCCCAATGAAGAAGCAAGTTTTAGGGGTAACAGCACATATTTCCTGGAGTTCCCACCCTTTAAAAATAGTGCTGCCCACTGGCCGGGCTCGATGGCTCATGCTTGCAATCCCAGCACTTTGGGAGGCCGAGGCGGGCGGATCATGAGGTCAGGAGATTGACACCATCCTGGCTAACATGGTGAAAACCCGTCTCTACTAAAAATACAAAAAAAAATTAGCCAGGCGTGGTGGTGGGCGCCTGTAGTCCCAGCTACTCGGGAGGCTGAGGCAGGAGAATGGCGTGAACCCAGGAGGCGGAGCTTGCAGTGAGCCGAGATAGCGCCTTTGCACTCCAGCCTGGGCGACAGAGGGAAACTCTGCCAAAAAAAAAAAAAAAAAAAAAAAAAAAATAGTGCTCCCCTATCTGTTTCCTAACCCAACTGGATTGGAAGCACTGGATTCAAGCTTAACACACTGGAGTCTGGACATCAAAGGGCAGCTAATAACGAGTGCCAGCACTCCCCACAAATTGATCTCATTCTGGCTGAATTTGACAGTGATGCAGGTTTTTGCAAGGTCATATTGCCCTTCAGGATATTCTGTGCCAGAGGCCATTGACACAGAGCAATTTGAACTTCCTAAAGTCAGGATATGCTGTGGAATAGATTGAGAAGACTTGGTACAATGACTTAGGTTAGAGTCTTAACTGGCAGACACTTTTTTTTTTTAACTTTTTTTATTTTATTTTATTTATTATACTTTAAGTTCCAGGGTACATGTGCACAACGTGCAGGTTTGTTACATACGTATACATGTGCCATGTTGATGTGCTGCACCCATTAACTCATCATTTACATTAGACATATCTCCTAATGCTATCCCTCCCCCCTACCCCCACCCCAGGACAGGCCCTGGTGTGTGATGTTCCCCTTCCTGTGTCCAAGTGTTCTCATCGTCCAGAATCTACAAAGAACTCAAACTGGCAGACGCTTTCTGCCAGTAACAGTGAGTCAGTGATTTGAAGACTCTGAAGATGCCTTATCTCCAGAATGGGGAGGTGAAGACCTGCTTCAAGGGTTGTTGTGAGAACTTAACGCAATTACATACATAGGGGAACCTTGTAACTAGTCAAGCACTGCATCAAGCAAGTTTTTAATATTAAGTCCTATCTCATGGTGAGCAATAGGGAATAGTCACATTCTGTTTCTACCTAGAAACTTTATTCAGCAGCCCAAAGGAGTTAGAGTTTTCTGAATTAAATTTGTAGACATGTCCATAAAAATATAAAGACAGGATTTTTAAAATGTACCTATATCCTTAATAAGAATATCTATATCCTTAACAAGACATTTTATTTGATTAGAGATCCAAATAGTTTTCAGATCTCTGGCCATCATGTTAGTCTCTCTCATTTTCTTTTTCATACACATATACACATCCTACAGTGTTTCCAAAATCCCCAGGGTGAAGGTGGGTGTATCTCACTTGGTCCGCATTCACAATTACTACATCATCCAAAGTTAGTGTATATACTTGACATACACTAACTAGACTAGACTAGTGTATGTTAGACATACACTAACACTGACTAGAAAATATATTTATGCTTTACATTATGTTGTTTTCAACTTTGAATAAGATTCCGGACTCACACTACCTGATTTTAAGATTTACTATAAGGCGATAATAACCAAAACAGTGTGGTATTCAAGACAGACCAAACAGATCAATGGAATAGGCTGGAGAGTCCAGAAATAGACCCATATATATGGTTAAGAGATTTTAAGAAAGGTAAAAAGATGAATAATTTAATGGAGAAGGGATACTGTTTTCAACAAATGGTACTAGAACTGTGCCTATAGGCAAAAATGCAAAACCAAAACAAAACCACATTCTATACATTGCATCACATATAAGAATTAACTCAAAATGGATCATAGACCTAAATGCAAAATTGAAAATTGTTAAGTTGCTAGAAAAAAAAACACAAAAGTAAATATTTGTGACCTTGCACAAGGCAAAGATTTCTCGGATATAACATCAAAAGCATGATTCATAAAAGAAAAAAAAATTGAGCTCATCAAACTAAGAAATCCTGCTGTTTGAAAGACACTGTTAAGAGAATAAGACAGGCTACAGGAGTTGGGAGCAGGTTGGAGAGATGTTGGTCAAAGGAAACAAAAGTTTGGTTAGATAGGAGAAATAATTTCAAGAGGTCTAATGTACTACGGTGATTATAGATAATAACAATATTTTGCATTCTTGAAAATTGCTGAGAGTAGATTTTAAGTGTTCTCAAAAAAGTAAGTATATGAGGTAGTACATATGTTAAATAATTTAGCCATTCCATGATGTGTATATATTTCAAAACAACATGTTATACAGGATAAATATATACAGTTTTTGTCAATTACAATTTTTTTATTGAGTTACATAAATAAATAAATAAATAAATAAATAAGACAAGCCACAGACTTGGGGAAAATAGTTGCAAATTGCATATCTGATTAAGGGCTTGTAAAATATGTATATACATATATATATGTATATTTAAAATTTTTAAAAGTAAATAATAAGAAAATTACAACTCAATTACAAAAAAAAAAAACAGGCAAAACATTTAAATAGAAACTTCACCAAAAATGCAAAGATGGCAAATAAACATCAAAAAATGCTTAACATATTTATTTGTTGGATTAAATATGCATTAAAACCACTGCATATTTATTAGAATGGCTAAAATTAAAACAAAAATATTCTGACACTTCCAAGTGCCAGTGAGGATGTGGAGCCACTGGAACTTTCATACATTGTTAATGAGAATGCAAAATAGTCCAGCCACTTTGCAAGTGTGACCATTTCTTACAAAGATAAACATATACTTACCGTACTACTCAGCAATCACATTTCTAAGTACTTACCTTAGTGAAAGAAAATTTATATTCACACAAAGGTATGTTCACAAATGTTTATAGCAGCCTTACTCATAACTGCCCAAACCTGGGAAAAACCTAAATGTTCTTCAACTGGGTAATGGTTAAACAAACTGTGTTTAACAAACTGTGTTAAACAAACTGTGATACAATTATACAATTATACAATGAATACTACTTAATAGCAAGGAATGAATTACTGAAAAGCACAATATAGGTGAATTTCAATATATTAAGGTCAGACCCAAATGTTAGCATACTGTATTATCCTATTTATATGACAGGTTTCAAAGGGCAAAACTATAGAACAGAAAATAGATGAGTGATTGCCAGGGAATGGGTGTGGGGAACAGGTTGTCTGCAAACAGGTTTCACAGGGCAATTTTTAAAAATGATAAAAGTGCCCTATATCTTTATCATAGTGTTGGTTACACAACTATACATGTTTGTGAAAACCTGTAGAACTAATTGTACACTAGAAACTACTCCTTTTATGGTACATAAATTATACCTCAATAAAAAATGAAAAAAAGACAATGTTTATCATTCCATTTTTAAATGTAAGATTATGTTAATTATTGAATATAGCCTTGAGAGTACAGATACCCTTTTTCACTTTTCTCTGAGACAGTAACACAGCCCGGTATAAGTAGTCATGGGCATAGCACACAGACTGAGAACTGGTGTTACGGAAGTAGTGATATCCCTCCTCCTCTTTCCTGTGACGGCCTTTTGTAAACCATCGATTTCTGGACTAATTTAGTTGATGTGAATGACTTATTAACTGTCACCCATCCAACTTAGGGCCTGAAGTAAGAATCAGGTTGCCCGGAGTCCCCCAGGCAACAGAGGCACCTCAGCAGCATGCCTGGGCCTGACTTGGAGCTGAACTGAGACCGCAGCTGCTGAGTGCTGAGAATTCTGGACAAATGGGAGTCAGGCTGCACCAAGGAAGATGCTACTGGTGGGGTCGGTTTTAATGACACATATCCCTTTTAAAGCGATTTCAGTGCTAAGAAATAGAGAACTGACAAAAATAATAATATCTGACATTTATTGAGCATTTATATCCTTTTTTACACTATTATTTTATTTAATCCTCATAGTTACTTTTTGAGGTATATGTGATTATAATCTACTTCTCATAGATAAGAAAAACAAGTCATAGAGAAGCCAATTTCTCAAAAATCACAGTTAGAATACGGGGGAACTAGTATTTGAGTTTTGGCTCTAAGTTCAGTTCTCTTAACTGTGCAGAAAAAACTAAAAAGTCACTTTGGGGTTTTATTATTATTATTCTTTTAAAGTGTTCTTGGAGGTGACTGAAAAGCCAGTATAGCCAACTCTAATGGCTCCCAACCCTTATTATTAATGTCATTTAGATATTTATGTATACTTTAATTTAAAATAACTCCCTCACCCTCCTCCTCTTTGTAACTGTTCATCTCTCCCCATGCACCAGCCAAATGGTGTGCCAGGCTGTGTTGCTAACACTTGCATAATAACTTAAGATCTCACAACCCCTCTATTTATCAAGCAACAATATTACTAAAAATAACTGCACTCATAACCAGAGAGGGGGAAACAAGAGTGGGGGAGAATCTAATGTATTTGGAAATGTACAATAAAGAGCCGGTGGAAGGGCTTTAACTTTCTGAAGTCATAGCTTTAGGGCATTTGGAATAAAGAAAGGACCGTTGGGCCATCATGCAGAAGGCTGCAGAACTTGGATTGATGCCAAGGGTAGTGAGATGGGACGGGGTTTTAGTTCTGTGTCACCAACAAGTGGCACTTTGCTGCAGCAGCTATGACTTGAAGAAATAGAAAGAGAGGTGGCTGTCACGATACTGTAATACACGTGCTGAAAGGGAGCTGCAGGCACCCTTCTGGAACCCAGGCCAACCTCAGCTCCAAGTAATCAAACTCCCTCTTTTTCACATTGCTCTCAGGTCCCCAACCTAGACAATGGACACCCCTCACAGGTCTTCCTAGAGGGGTAGCAGGGTTAGCATAAATGCTTACTGATGGGGTGTTTCCCATCAGTTACACCATCTGAGGTAAAAAGTGGCAAGGAAAAGTGGCAAAGAGTAAAGCAGCTTTTTAGAGACGCCCCCTTCTCCTCAAAGTTTGCAAAATACCATCAGCACTGCTGAACTCACGAACCACAAGAAAATGTTGTGCATGGCTTTTATGCAGGCAGTTCTGTCAAGATACAGAATTGTGGGGGCCTGCAGTGTGGCACTGCCTCTTCCAGGTACAGCTTCAATGATTTTTATCTCAGCTTGGAACACAAAGTGTGTTCTGATACTAATACTGATAAAAGCATAAAGGCTGGCGCCATCTGCCATGGCAACTATCAAGATGGCAGATGCTTTTCATCAGCTTTATCTGAACTTTGCATTAATGGGAATTCAGAGACTGTGGGTACGTTTTCAAAAAAAGGGGGGGAAGACATTAAAATGATAGCACTCTGAATGGAACCAATTCATCAAATATCAACATATTCTCATCTCCTTTATCTCTCTTGTTAAAAAAAAAAAAAGAGGAGGAAAGAATCTTGTTCTTTGTTGTTGTTGCTGCTGTGGTTGTTTGTTTGTTTTTGGTTTTCCTGTGTGTGTACCACTTCAGTTGTCCTGTGACTTTATCCAGAACACTCCGAGGGAGCTGACCCAGGGAGTTCTCTTCAGAGGGGGCTGTCACCTCCAAGCAGTCCTGACGCTGCTGCAGGCAGCAAATGGGATTTAAATATGCAGTCTCTGAGGGCAGGGCAATCAACAAAATAGTGTATGAATGCTCAGAGCCTACCACAGGTAATAAGAGACATTTTTCACATTAAAAAAAAATAGGCAGGGGTGGGGAAGAAAAAATCATTCTCCAAGAGTGCTGCCTAGAACAGGGATCTATATTTTCTAAGTTTACAGTTTATATCGGGCACACCTCCCCATCATTCATTAGCCACAGTAGAACAGGACAATTCCTTACATCCAGAAAAGATGCTAATTGCATTCAGCCCATGAGCTTAGCTCTGTTGGCTAGGAAAGCATGATGGTAATAGCAGGCAGTGTACACGATGCTGTTCTGCTTCTCTAGTTTATTATATATTATCTTGAGAAGATATTTTCCCGCCTTGTTGCTTGTTAATTAAATCTATATTTTATTTATCTACCTATAAATATATTTTTGAGAATGTTTACTCAGGCTTTTATTATAAGTAAGATATGGGAGTTCAAATATATAAATATATGTTTTTAATATTATTTCTGTATTTTTATTTCTATGCTTCTATGTGTGTGTATGTGTATATATACACATACATACACACCAACCATAGAAATACATATATAAAGCATAGGAATACATATGTATATATACATAAATGCATACACAAATTTACCATTTATGTGAATATACATATTCTCACATATAGCATAGTAATAAAATGAGCAGGAGCATGTAAATTCAAAAGCAACAAACATTTATAGTCAAAAATCTTTACAACTGCACAAATGACTACCAGGAATTGTGGGGAGCCCTTTGAAAAGAACTTTTTCAATCTGAAAAGAAAAAAAGAAAATCAAAACCAGAGAACATGAATTAAAAAAAATAAACTAAATAAAAAGAGCAGCACTGCCCTTTTATGAAACTTGAGCTGGACCACTGACCTCCATCTGGCTTCAGGGCTTGGGAAGACAGAGCAGAGAGCGTGTCCACCCTGCCCACTGGGTAGGGTAATCTAACTTGAGCTTCTCACACAAAGAGGGCTTTGTGACTATCCTCCTTTTCCTGATCATGACCAGGGTGATGGTGGGTTTTTTTCCTCAACATGAGCACAGGGATATTTTTCCCCTATAATTTCTTTGTACAAAGATTCACTCTCAAATATGTTTCCAATTTTGTTTATGTTAAAAACATAAAAGAAATAGCAGCATATACAAGAGTGTGGCTGTTTGCTGGTGTGCTCTCCTAGAAATCACCCACGGTGTTCAGAGGGTGAAATTCTATGCCCTGTGAAGACGCAACAAACAGTTTTGCTTTCATTTTTAGTCTATCCAGTTGTCTACTTTTCAAAAAAATGATGGGCTATATTTTAAAAAACAAACAAACAAAGGAGTTTATTTCAAACATCCTTATACATCCCTCAACATCTCAGTTAATAATTTATAATTTCCCTTGGGCTGAAAATTTACCCTCAGCTCTCTCCATAGGTTCTCAGGTTGATGCATTATTTTAGGGGAAAAATAAAAGGCCAAACCCCACATTAATCATAAGGAAAAACAAGTTTTAATGGATCTTTTTATTATAATAAATGATTAAATAACCACTTAGTCCTAACAACTCAATTAAGTACTAAATAAACAAGTTTGTGTTTATAGAAGGAACAAAAAAGGTAACATCGTGTAAAAGGAAATGCTATTACACACCGGGAGCAAATCTCTAGGAAGAGGACATAAATACAAATTTTATCAGAATGAGATGACGAAGAAAATACATGCTGAGGATAGAACAATAAAAGGCACAGTAAGAAGAAAGTGTCTCAAGTAGCAGAAAGCTTCCAGAAAACAGGGTTCAAACCCAGCTTAGATACTAGCTATGTGTTTTTGTACAGGTTACATATTTTCTCTGATCCTGGAGATCTCTTAAAATTAGGATTGGTTAAAAATCCTTCCAATGACTCCCTGTCTTCCTTAGGATAAAGCAACAAATTGCACACTTTTAAAATAAAATGTAAAAAATTAACATAGGGTACAATGTACGACTACCAATGTTTTATTTTATCAAGTAAAGACATCAAAGGAGAGTCTTTTTTTTATTATTATTCTTTAAGTTCTAGGGTACATGTGCACAACGTGCAGGTTTGATACATATGTATACATGTGCCATGTTGGTGTGCTGCACCCATTAACTCGTCATTTACATTAGGTATATCTCCTAATGCTATCCCTCCCCCCTACCCCCACCCCATGATAGGCCCCAGTGTGTGATGTTCCCCTTCTTGTGTTCAAGTATTCTCATTGTTCAATTCCCACCTATGAGTGAGAACATGTGGTGTTTGGTTTTTCATCCTTGCGATAGTTTGCTGAGAATAATGGTTTCCAGCTTCATCCACGGCCCTACAAAGGACATGAACTCATCCTTTTTATGGCTGCATAGTATTCCATGGTGTATATACGCCAAATTTTCTTAATCCAGTCTATCATTGATGGACATTTGGGTTGGTTCCAAGTCTTTGCTATTGTGAATAGTGCCACAATAAACATACATGTGCATGTATCTTTATAGAAGCATGATTTATATAATCCTTTGGGTATATACCTAGTAATGGGATGGCTGGGTCAAATGGTATTTCTAGTTCTAGATCCTTGAGGAATCGCCACACTTCTTCCACAATGGTTGAACTAGTTTACAGTCCCACCAACAGTGTAAAAGTGTTCCTATTTCTCCACATCCTCTCCAGCACCTGTTGTTTCCTGACTTTTTAATGATCGCCATTCTAACTGGTATGAGATGGTATCTCATTGTGGTTTTGATTTGCATTTCTCTGATGGCCAGTGATGATGAGCATTTTTTGATCTTTGACAAACCTGACAAAAACAAGAAATGAGGAAAGGATTCCCTATTTAACAAATGGTGCTGGGAAAACTGGCTAGCCATATGCAGAAAGCTGCAAGTGGATCCCTTCCTTACACCTTATACAAAAATTAATTCAAGGTGGATTAAAAACTTAAATGTTAGACCTAAATCCATAAAAAACACATTTTTTTCATGTGTGTTTTGGCTGCATAAATGTCTTCTTTTGAGAAGTGTCTGTTCAAACCCTTCGCCCACTTTTTGATGGGGTTGTTTTTTTCTTGTAAATTTGTTTGTGTTCTTTGTAGATTCTGGATATTAGCCCTTTGTCAGATGAGTAGATTGCAAAAATTTTCTCCCATTCTGTAGGTTGCTTGTTCACTCTGATGGTAGTTTCTTTTGCTGTGCAGAAGCTCTTTAGTTTAATTAGATCCCATTTGTGAATTTTGGCTTTTGTTGCCATTGCTTTTGGTGTTTTAGACATGAAATCCTTGCCCATGCCTATGTCCTGAATGGTATTGCCTAGGTTTTCTTCTAGGGTTTTTATGGATTTAGGTCTAACAGTTAAGTTTTTAATCCATCTTGAATTAATTTTTGTATAAGGTGTAAGGAAGGGATCCACTTGCAGCTTTCTGCATATGGCTAGCCAGTTTTCCCAGCACCATTTGTTAAATAGGGAATCCTTTCCTCATTTCTTGTTTTTGTCAGGTTTGTCAAAGATCAGATGGTTGTAGATGTGTGGTATTATTTCTGAGGGCTCTGTTCTGTTCCATTGGTCTATATCTCTGTTTTGGTACCAGTACCATGCTGTTTTGGTTACTGTAGCCTTGTAGTATAGTTTGAAATCAGGTAGCATGATGCCTCCAGCTTTGTTCTTTTGGCTTAGGATTGACTTGGCAATGTGGGCTCTTGTTTGGTTCCATATGAACTTTAAAGTAGTTTTTTCCAATTCTGTGAAGAAAGCCATTGGTAGCTTGATGGGGATGGCATTGAATCTATAAATTACCTTGGGCAGTATGGCCATTTTCATGATATTGATTCTTCCTATCCATGAGCACGGAATGTTCTTCCATTTGTTTGTGTCCTCTTTTATTTCATTGAGCAGTGGTTTGTAGTTCTCCTTGAAGAGGACTTCACATCCCTTGTAAGTTGGATTCCTAGGTATTTTATTCTCTTTGAAGCAATTGTGAATGGGAGTTCACTCATGATTTGGCTCTCTGTTTGTCTGTTATTTGTGGATAAGAATGCTTGTGCTTTTTGCACATTGATTTTGTATCCTGAGACTTTGCTGAAGTTGCTTATCAGCTTAAGGAGATTTTGGGCTGAGACAACGGGGCTTTCTAAATATACAATCATGTCATCTGCAAACAGGGACAATTTGACTTCCTCTTTTCCTAATTGAATACCCTTTATTTCTTTCTCCTGCCTGATTGCCCTGGCCAGAACTCCCAAAACTACGTTGAATAGGAGTGGTGAGAAAGGGCATGCCTGTCTTGTGCCAGTTTTCAAAGGGAATGCTTCCAGTTTAGAATAGTCATATTTATAGACTTGTGTTACCCACCAACATTTCAAAAACAACAGTAAATTTTAACCCCCTAAAATAAGAAGACATAATAGTAGAATAAATAACAGTTATTTAATTTGAAGAAATTTAGTTTTAGGGAAACCTCATTACATTATCTTTATTTTTCTCATCACACCATGAACCAGTGACAATGAGGACCACTGTTGCAATGAGAGCACCTAAGAGGAAATATATCTGTTAGTCAGGATAATTTAGCATATGCTGTAATAACAAAGTAACCACCAAAACTCATCACAACAAAGATTACTTTCTCATCTTTGCTCCATATTCAACTGGTGCTCTGTACTCCACATGGTCAGACAGCAGCTCAGACTGAAGGAGATTCTACTGTCTGGAATGCTACTTATCACCACGAAGCAGAAAGGAGATAGAAAAAAATCAAACATGAGTTTTCACTGCTTATGAGATTGCCTCGTGCCATTTCTTCTCTCCATTCTGACCATTTTTTGCCCAGAAAAACTCACATAACTCTGCCTTATGTGCAAGAGGATTAGAAAATACAGGAGAGCACTTAGAATGGTTGTCAAACATTATTGTGAGCCTGTGCTACAATAATCTAGTCTCCATCAGAGAAGTCCCCACTGAAGAGGTGAAGTTGAAACTAAGATTTAAAGGTCAGGTGAAGGGGAAGGATCATGGCAGCAGTGGAAGAAGGAAGGAGAACAAAGGGCTCCAGGCAGAGGGAATTATACATGTGAAGTCCCAGAAACAACAGATAGCATGGCACATTTAAGGAATTAAAAGCATGTAATACAGTTAGAAGGCAGAGATTAAAGCAAAGGCTAAGGAGAGTTTGTAATTTGTTGCTTTATCCTAAGGGAGACAGGAAGTCATTGGAAGGGTTTTAAATTCGAAATTCACCTGTTTAAATACTAATTTTTACTAATCAAGTCACAACTTTTATTTTTGATGACCTTTCATTAAAGTGACTATAAATGATATATATATATATATATATTTTAAAGCAGATTACAGGGAAGTCATTATGAAATGTTTATGGAAGTAAAATATAACTTCGTATTCATAATTTCCTAATGGGATCAACCAAGTGCTAATCTGTTAACTACCAACTACTAATCCCTTTCAGGTTAGTGGCTTTTTCCATCTTGGTTGCCCACTAGAACCCCCTGAGAAGACTTTCAAAATCCCAGTGCCTAATTAAGGCAGAATTCCTTGGAGTGGTACCTAGCTAGCCACCAATAATTTTTAAAACTCCCAGGTGATTCCAATGTGCATCATAGACTGAGAGCTACACCTCTACAAGCTTTCAGGAATAGAGATTCTCAGTGGGAAATGGAAGTGGGAGAACACATATGACAATAAACTGGGGCCTTTTAGGGACTACCCTTCACCCAGATTCTAAAGCACAGTGGGAGGTACTGTTTTTAATGACATTGTATTATATACCTCAGATATGTTGGAGGTATAGAAAAGTTGAGAACAACTGATGTGGAGTGGCACTGTTAAACAGAACTTTCTGTGATGATGGAAATGTTCTGTAATCTGCACTGTCCAACATGGCAGCCACCAGACACAAGTGTCAATGGAACACTTGAAATGTGACTAGTGGGACTGAGGAAATGAATTGTTTAATTTTATTTCATTTTAATTAATTTCAGTTTAAAAGGAAATAGCCAAATGTGTCTAGCAGCGAGTGTATTAAAAAGCATAGCTCTAGAGCCTTAAGCTAAAATGGTTGTCTTAGTTACATGTCACAAATACTACAAATGCATGTATCTAATGCTTAAAAATATTACATATAGAATTCATCATTTTTTTATAAAGTTTTCTATCTTCTAATCAAGATGTAAGTATTTTGGATGGTCTGTTCCTAATATTATCTGGCAATTCCTGCTCTCTTGACAGTCACATATTGTTGAGCTGCCTGGAAGCTTCAAGGTCATCTAGTCTAGGACTGCAAACCCAAATGCCTAAGGGAGCCAGGCAGGTTAAATAAATGAGTAAAGCATGCCATTTGCATAGTAAACTCATAGAAACAGTCTTCCTTTCCACAAAGGCTCTCTTCCAATTTTCTTGAAATATAGGGTCTCTCTGTTTATCTGCCCTTTTCTGTTTTTCTAGCCTAGTATTTCATCAAAAATCTGAAATCTGTAGTCTTGGCCCCTCATATAGGAAATGCAAAAAAGAAAACTTTGAAGATAGTCAGGGACCCTGAGATGGAAGAAGTAAGTATTTGGCTGAGGTGAGAAATACAGTAGCAGGATAGAGTTTTAAGACTGGAAGAGACTCTTGAACTCTGGAAATCCAAGAGCTTCGGAAGAGCTACTTAACCTCATTATGCTCCAGTTTTCTCCTCTATGCAATGGGAGTATGTGCCTCTTTACCATGTTTACCTGAGGTCACAGGAGTAGCTAGTGCCAATTCCAAAGCTAGAACTCCCCCCCAAGTAACCTCATTAATTTGCTTTCCATTAAACCCTTGCTAAGGCTTGTAATGAGCCAATAAAATCAGATCTGTAGGTATGTTTTGCAAACTATAAATCTCTATACTAATATTACTATTGTTACTACTTATCTAAAACAGCACACACTTAAAACACAGTCTTCAGTAAAATAAAAAATAATTTCGGAATATTTTTAACTTGGATGTCCCAAACTCTGCCAGCTTGTAAGTATTATATAAATATCCTGCATCAGTTAGAAATTATTTTTAGCTGCTAATAACAGAAACTGGATATAACAAGTGCTTCAACAAGACAGAAGATTATTTATGCTCATGAAAATGAAATCCAGAGGTGTACAGTCCAGGGTTGGTATGCAGGCCACCGACATATGGCTAATTCAGTCAACAACTGAAGAATTCCCAAAGAAAACTTGAATTTTCTCATCTTAGAATACAGAAACTGGGTTTTTTAGAGGGCATTTTTTCTAATTTCTAGAAAGTCATTAAGATTCAGTTTTTGCCTGGCATGCCATTACGAGAACGTTTACTTTCTAGACACAGCTCTTCAACATGGCACCTTGGAGTAACAAAGAAGGATTATACCATGACACGATAAGAGTATAACCATAATCCAACCATTTATATACAATCTAACACAGTTGCCTAGAAATCTTTTACAGGTTGAGTATCCCTTATCCAAAAAACTTGGGCACAGAAGTGTTTCAGATTTTGGATTTTTCAGATTTTGGAATATTTGCATTATACCAATGTATTATGCACTCAGCATTCCAAATCCAAAAATCTGAAATCTGAAATACTTCAATGAACATTTCCTTTGACTAGCATGTCAACATTCAAAAAGTTTTTAATCTTGGAGCATTTTGGATTTTGCGTTTTCAGATAAGGAATGCTCAACCTGTATAATATTTCTGATTGCCTGATGATAGGCTTCTAGAAGTGGAAATACAGGCTGTTGATATGCATTGGCAAAATGCCATTAGGGAAGTTTGGAATCATTTTCATTCTCAACAGTGAGAAATGAGAGCTTCTTTCACCACAAAATTACCAAAGTTGAGGATATTCTACCTTAAATCTTTCCCCCAAGGTAGGGTATGAGGGAAGGGGAGGAATATATAAATAACATTGAAATGTTGTCTTATTTTGCACCCTTTGAATCATCACTGGGCAGTCATGAAATGCAGTTCAAAGAGTGTGATCACATTATTATGAAGATTGCTGTAAGAATAGCTCCATCTGGGCTGCCATAAAAGCAACTCCATAAAATGGCCATCATCAATAAGACAAGAAAATCACTAAAATCAAAAAGATTAATCAAAGTGCAAACTGAATGGTATACAGGGGGTCTCAAACGTGTGTTCTTAAAAATCTTGCCTAGCTCATTTTGATACCCCTACCCCTCTCCCAGCACACACACACACACACACACACACACACACACACACACACACACACACACCACAATCCCTTAGGAGTTATTGCATAAAAAGTTAAGTTTTTCTGACCCAGATATTTCTAGTCATTTCAAATTTGCTACAAAGATTTACTAACCAAGTTATTACAAGTCATTATAGTTTGTCTGATTTTTGAAACCAACTGGCACATTAGCTGACAATAGTTAATAAAACTGCTCCAAATTTCCAGTCACTTTGGCACTTCTGGAATGAATACGCACATCTAATGAATACGACTACATGGAGGCATGGTTTTAAACAAATATTTGCATTTTATCATTATTGCATGAATATATTTGAGAGAAGCAGAGTACTGATACAATGGATTGTGATTGGTCAATGTTATTTAGGCAAAACATTTAGAAGCTGGACATTAGTAATTTAAAGAGATGGAGAAAGAAGATTTGAAAGATGTTGGGAGGGTGTTAAAACACGCATTTGAGATAACTGGGAAGGGGAGAAGGGGACAAACATGAAGAAGGGCCAAATCTAGCAGAAGTAGCTAGGTGACAAGAAGGCAGTGAAATGGCATAAGATTACTTCAAACAGGCAAGTCCAGTTCAAGTTGCTGGAGGCCTTCAAAGGCAACAGTGGAAGGATTTATTTGATTAGAGCCATGAAGACTCACTGGAGGATTAACTCACTGAGTACCATGATCCCAGTGCCAGGCATGAAAAATTATTTTGGCAGCCACGTGCAGAATAATTTGAAGTGGAAAGAGACAGTGTATTAGAAGCGGGCAAGAAGAATGTTCTGGTAATCCAAGAAGTAAACCAGAAACTGCGTGTAGTAGAGACATAGGGAAGAATTGGAAGACTCAAGGTGGATCAGAGGAGGGCAGGAAATAGCACAGCAGCCTACAAGATAGGTACACTGAGGGCAGTGGTAATTTCTGCCAATGGCATCAACATGGCAATGGCCTTCATTGAGCATGGCTATTACTTCCTTGAACCCAGAAAACTTTAGCAATTTACTGCCTATGTCCCCTCATGAGTTCATTAGGGCTCTCTCATGTCTAAACGTCTCCAACTACTTCTTGAGTCTATTTATATCTTCAGCAGGCATAATTTCTAAGTGTAAGCAGTCGCCTATTGCAGGTGACTATTTGTGATCAAGGACAGATAGAAAGAAGCTGAAGATAGCCCTGAAATTTACAGCTTAATGAGTCATTTGGATAATAAAGAAAGCATAGAAAGAAAAAGGAGTAGGGGAAAATTCCAGCAGCTGAAGAATAAGAAATGGAATCCTGGGTGCACAACCAGAGAATACAGGTCAACAACAATTATTGCATTATAATGGAAGGGGCTGAAAGAGAGTCTCCATTTGGAATGTAGCAAGAGCAGTCCTACAAGACAGATCGCATTAATATGAAAAGAATATTATTGAAATCAAGAAGGTACAACAGAGGGCAACCAGAATGATACAAGGACTCAAGGACCTTAATTATTTACAAAGGTTGGAAACACAGTTGCTCTACTTTCCTCTATTAAAAAAAGAAAATGTAAAGGGAATTCACTAAGAACATCCTCAATTCCAAGGTAGCAGAATAAAGAAAGATTTGCAAAGGCTAAATGCCAAAAAGAAAACAGAAAAAAGGGGCATGTACTTAAGCCCAGAAAGAACATGGTATTAAATAAGTTTTAGTGGGATTTCTTTACAAAGAGAGAGGTAAATGCACAGTGCAATCTACTATGCAGGTTCAGATGGCTAATACATATGTAGTGTTCATATATACATGTGTATTTATACAGATACTATATATTTTAAGGAGATAAGCATTACAAAGGAAAATAATTATGGGGTGCCACAATTGTAGACTCAGCTAGACTTACAGAGATTTCCTGTTCTAAAATTTCCTGTGTTCCATAGCCCTTCCATGTAATTTTCAATGTTTTGAGTGCCCATTGGCAATACAGACTAAACACTAAAACAACCTAGAATGATATTCAAGTGAAACGTACAGGAAAGTAAATTTGATCTCGAGCTGTCAAAATACCACTTAAAATACAACATATTGACACTCAGTCAAACTATACACCTTCTGAAGAATACCTTCTGAGAAAGAAACCAAACAGAAATTGAAAACCCATTTTACCCTAGCCAGTAGATACCAAACCCACATCAGACTCACAGTGGACTCATATTTTTATTCTGTATTTTGACTATAATGTTACCTAAACAAGCATTTGTTAAATGCTTATAATACATTCTACAATCTATTTTACAACATGAAATAAAACAGAGACATAAGGCCTGGTCCCTATTCCCAAAAAAGGAATCCTAAGCCTGCCTTGTTCACAACTGTATCCCCAGGACTGAGGGCTGTGCCTGGTATTTGGTAGGTGCTCAATAAATCAGGAGCAATAAGGAGACATATCATTAATTGTTCATGGAGAAGCTACTAAGGGATAGGCTTTAGGAGTACATTCTTGCATTTAATATTCATGAAGATCCTGTGAAGTACATAGTATGTGCTCTATATACTGGAGGAACAAGGAGGCTAAGTTGTCATCTAAGGGCACACAGCCTGCAAGCAGTAGAGACAGGACAGAAGCCCGGACCCGTGTACTTCCCTCTAAGCCATGATGTGTCATATAATCTAGTTGTGAAAACAAGTATACATGCATGTGAAACAACAATAAGTGACACAAAATGCAACATACTTAAAAGCTAGGGCATATGGCCTGGACTCCATATGTTAGAGAGGTTTGGAGTAGATGAAGACAGGAGCGGTCAGGTACTTCTTAGAAATGGGAACATGAAATGAGCCTTGAATGATGAAAGGATCAGAGGGGAAGATCACCAAAACAGCTGTGTGGTTAGCTAGTGGAAAAGGGTAATGGTTCCCAAACCTGACTAGGAAAATTTGGATTAGGGTTGAAAAGAACGACTAGTATTAGAAACTGGTGTGTGTATATCCCTAATTATAATGTATTTGTGATAGGAAGAAAGAAATGTTTTAAAACACTGTCTCTGGCCTCTTAGACTATTCATTTCCACTTTTTTTTTTTTTTTTTGAGACAGAGTCTTGCTCTGTCACCGAGGCTGGAGTGCAATAGCATGATCTCGGCTCACTGCAAACTCCACCTCCCCGGTTTAAGTGATTCTCCTGCCTCAGCCTCCCAAGTAGCTGGGATTACAGGCATGCACCACCACACCCAGTTAATTTTGTATTTTTAGTAGAGATGGGGTTTCACTGTGTTGGCCAGGCTGGTCTCGAACTCCTGACCTCAGGTGATCCACCCACCTTGGTCTCCTAAAGTGCTGGGATTATAGGCATGAGCAACCGTGCCTGGCCATCTTTCCACTTCTACCTGAGATTCCAAATGTCCCACATTAAAGAAGGAGTGGTAATTTCAAAATTTAGAGCAGTGCTTTGTGGTGCTAAAGCTATGCTATCCAAGATGGTAGCCACTAGCAACATATGGCTATGGAACACTTGAAATGTGACTGGTCCAAATTGAGATGTGCTTATCACTCAAATGGGTGAACTATTTCAGCACTTGATGCATCTGCTTTGCTAGGACTACTGCAAGGAAGCCTTTTAATCACCAGCAAAATGACAATGAACATACAACCACTTGGTGTAAGTAGTTGCCTTAAAAAGCCCAAGCAAAAGGGATGGTGTGGGACAGAGTTAAAAGACCAACCACAGAAGGCAAGATGTGAAGGAAATCAGAAATTCAGTAGGTAAAAGTAATTGAAGAAGGAGGTGACCACAAGAAATATAAGTCCTTTGAGACTCTCCATAGATGTTGGCCTGAAGCTTGTGAGGCGAGTGAGTTCACTGTCTTTCACCATATGTGAATGTGGAATCAGGACTTGAACCAATTCATTTAACTATTAAAGAACACACAGGGTATAAGGCCACAAGACTGGAGTATTTGGGGAATGTCCTTATACCTGTATTTTGAGTCCTACCTTGATGAAATTCAGCTTTTGACCATAGGTCACTCATTTCATTTCTGTGCATCATTTCATGATTTTCAAAACAATCATTCTCTCATTTGATTTTCAAAAAAATATGAAGTAGGCAACTATACTGTACCGCTTACCATTCCCATCTTAAGGATGAGAAAACCGTGCCTCAGAGGACTTACATGATTTGGGAACTAAAAGAGTAGACATATTCAGTGCTTTTCCAATTCTCCCATAGCCTTCTACCACCATCTATACCCTCAAGTAACAACAACAGAAACAATAACACACACACACACACACACATACCTTTACATGTATGGATTTGAATCCCAATGCTCAGTTTTATGTTAGAATCTCTATCTATTGTTTTCTTTTCTAAATTACTGTATTATCCAATTCTAAATACTTCTGGTAGAGTAAGAAAATACACTCCAGGAAATTGTCCAAAAAACTAAAGCCAAATTGAAAAATATTGTTTAAAAATACCAGCTAGATGTGTCTTACAGGTGTTTTAGTAAAGTGGTAGCCTAAATTGGGTGAACTATCTCAGCACCTCAGATCTGTTCCTTTTTATGGTGATTATTGCCCAAGGCAAAGATTTAAAGATAGAAGGACTGATTTAAAGTGTGTCTAACAGGAGGGAGGAAGTCAAACTTTTTCTTCCTTTATCAGCATGAAAATGAAAACATATGAAATGGGGGTAAAGAAACTTTCATTCAATGATAGATTAAAATTTTTAGTAAATACAGCTCTCACTTTTTGTTTTACACATACCACCCTCCTCCCAATATGAATCATCCACAAATCCCCTCCCTGATCCAAGGAAGAATGCCTCCAATTGTGTAGAAGTGATATAGGAAACTAACTTATCTTTATATGTTGTTATGTACAGTTGTTTGATTTTGTTGGTTTTTTAAATTTCTAATTTACACATGGACACAACAAAGCTGTGCTAACACTATTTTTCAAGCAATCATAACTAAGAAAACATGTAAAATCCCTACATGATTCATTTTTCATTGGCTATGTGGCAAAATATTTAGTGCTTTGGTTGAAGAGATAAGTTCTAGGAAAATACTAGGGGGAAAAAAGGAGTCACATGTTTCATTATCAACCAGCGGCCATTTTCACACATCTCCAGAAGAAAAATATGGGATATTTCTGAGATTCCCCAAGTCACCTCACACTAGCTCTCGCTACTCAAAGTGTGAGCATGAGCCTCACATGGGAGCTCGTTAGAGATGCAGGTTCTTGGGCTCTGTGTCAGACCTACTGATTCAGAACCGGCGCTTTTAAACAACCCCAGCTCCTTCCTACACACAGGAAACTTGGAGAACACCGCTCTGGACAAATCTCAGTTACAGCACCTGAATCCTGACAGAGCAGAAGTTTAAGTCCTAGCACCACAGCAACACTTGGGGTTAAAAATCACACATAAACTCTTCTGTAAAAACTTCAGAGCCCAGATAGCAAACATCTGTGACCCAACACAAAGCTGTGTGGAATTATGGCTGTCTGAAATATAGCACATAATCCAACTTCAAGTAAGGTTGAAATTCCGCAGAAGGTTCTCGAACTATTCTTCAGGGACAGACCCACATAAGCAAATGAACAGTCTGTCACAGCAGCTCCAAGCCAGAGAAGAACTTGGACCGGCCATTATTGCTTCAGTGAGGAAAAGTATGAGACAGGGTGTGGACAGTCTCAGAACAGGAACAGGAATGAGACGGGGGAGCAGAAATGGAAGCAGAAAAGTGAGAAAGCAGTTTACATGTCCTGGGGAGTCCATCGTAGGTCACAAACCTCTAGAAAGAGGAGAGAGGGAAGAAGCAGGAGGGGGTAAAGATGACATTTTGAGGCTAGGTGAGTCACATGGGCCCCACCAGGCTGAATGACTTCACGCCCCAAGGAATAAATGACTCTTTCTTGGCTCTCCTCAAAGATATGCCACAGCACATCATGAGTCACCAGCCCACCCTGCAAACTCCTGCCATTTCCTGCCAGCTTTTAGGGCCAGAGGACTTGCCCTCAGGCCATGAGTCCCATCAGCATTTATATGCCAATTCCAAACCGGCACTTGTGGGGAAAAAAGGAGCCAATTTGCCTGGTTTACTTTAAAAGAGTCATCTGAAGGTCTTTAACCTGTTAACGATGCACTGACAAACCCTGAGTTTGTTATTATTGGAAGTGACGCTGGGGCCAGAACTGAGATTGCAGATTGATTGATTTTTTTAATTTACTATTTGTTCATGGGGAGGCTGGCTTCTTTATTGTGGCGGCACCTGCTAGTGCCATTATAGTTACAAGGCCTGTTGGAGAGGCTTTATGGTGAAGGCTTATTTCTATTATAAATACTGGTTGGTGTGGGTGGTTAATATCCCAACAATTTCTGTTATACTGGGTTCAATACAGTCTGGCCCACATTGTTAAGTCATACATATCATCCTTGCACACAAAAAAATGAAAAATTAAATGTTATGCCAAAATCAACATAATTAAGTTACAGAAGAAATATTATCCAAGTCAGTCCTTAAATTAATCATTAACTTCAGATGAAGAATTATTAAATTGAGCTCTAATAACTAGAAGTAATATAATATGAATATACTATAAATATATATTTGATTGCTAGAAAACTACCTATCTCACACAAGCAACTCAGCACACATTTTCATTTGCTCAAAGAATAATTATACTATTCATATCCCAAGTTCCCAAATTCAAATTGATGCTATATTTATATATATACTACCTGCTAGCAAGTGTAGATTATATTTCCCTATACTAATACCTCAAAATGGGTTTTACCTTTGGAAAGTGAAGTTTCTAACTGCACAAAGTAGTCCAGTGGTTAGGAGCACAGGCATGAGGTGAAATATACTTAGACTCTAGTCCCTTTCTTGTCGTCAGCCCCTTTCCTGCTATGTAACCACGGTCTGGTTAATCAACCTCTTGACAGTTTATATTTCCTCATTAGTCAAACAAAAGTTTTAATAGCATCCACCATTGTTGTTGTAAAGACAAACTAGGCAATAGATGGCTAACTCAAGGTCAGGGTAAAGAAAGTACAAAATGAACCTGGAATATCTTTTTTCTAGAAAATATGAACATGCTTAAAGAATGATGGATACATGTGGGAGAACAACAGTCCATGTTCTAATCTCCAGACCTCTGAATATGTTACTTTACATGACAAAAGGGAATTAAGGTTGCAGATGGAATTAAGGCTGCTAATTAGCTGACTTTAAGGAGTTTATCCTGGATTATCCCAGGTGTGTCCAGTGTAATCACAAGACCTTAAAAGTGGGAGAGGATGGCAAAATAGAGATGAGTCAGACTGAGGCTTGATGATGCTAACCTGCTGGCTTTGAAGATGGAGGAAGGGGCCACAAGCCAAAGAATGTAGGCAGCCTCTAGAAGCGGGAAATGGCAGGGACACGTATTCTTCCCTGGAGCATCCAGAAGGAATGTAGTCCTTCTAACATCTTCATTTTTAGCCCAGTGAAGCCAATTTCAGAATTCTGACCTCCAAAACTGTAAGATAATAGATTTGCCTTGTTTAAACCACGAAGTTCATGGCAACACAGTTATAGGAAACTAATACACTTGTCAAGCAGCTTACATATATACCTAGAGAGAGAATGATAAAACAACTGTTAACATTTGAGGAATCTGGATGAAAGGCATAAGGAAATTCTCTGTACAGAATTCAATTTTACAATATGTCTGAAATTATATCAAAATTAAATTTTGAAAAGCAGAAAAATAAGTTTCTGTAGGAAGGTGTCAGATCCTCAGCACCCCTCTCCTGCTTCACACAGCCAGGCAACTAACTATTCCTCCCTGGCCTTCAAAGGAGATCAGAGTTTTACTCTGTTAAGAAGCTATGACCTGGGACCAACATGCAAGCAGAGACAGGAAAAGAGGCCCAGTATTGGGAATTGGGAATTACGATAAATTCTACCTGCTAAGTGGTGGGTCCCTGCTAATTCTTCCTCCCTCCACTAAGCTTCAAAACAAGCAGCCAGTTTTGATGTCCCCACCTCCTACCCACTGACAGAAGTTTGAATTACTTCTCTCTGGAGAAAGTAAGCAGTCCTAGAGACAAGGCCTACAGAAACAGAAAGTCAGAGGCCCCCCCAGTGATAGAGCAAGGCCACTGCTCAGTGAAGCCCACAGGTTGAGGGAATTCACATGCACACACTGTGGTAGGCAACAATAACGGTCCCTCAGAACTATCCTGTTCTAATCCCTGAAACCCGTGAATATGTTAGGTTATATGACAAAAAGGGTATTAAGGCTGCAGGTGGAATTAAAGCTCTTAATTAGTCAACTTTACAATAGGAAAACTATCCTGGATTATCCAGATGGGCCCAATGTAATTGCAAGGACCCTTACAAGTGGAAGAGGAAGGCAAAAGAAGAAAGAGAAAGATGTGACTATGGAATAGAGTGAGTTACATGATATGAGAAGGACTTGAATTGCCATCACTGTCTTTGAAGAGGGAGGAAGGAGCCATAACCCAAAGATCGCAGACAACCTCTAGAAACTGGAAAGGTCAAGGAAACAGATCCTCCCCTAGAGCCTCCAGAAAGAAAAGCAGCCCTGCCAGATGGGCGTGGTGGCTCACGCCTGTAATCCCAGCACTTTGGGAGGCTGAGGCGGGCGGATCATGAGGTCAGGAGATCGAGACCATCCTGTAACATGGTGAAACCCCGTCTTCTACTAAAAATACAAAAAAATTAGCCGGGTGTGGTCGTGGGCACCTGCAGTCCCAGCTATTCGGGAGGCTGAGGCAGGAGAATGGCGTGAACCTGGGAGGCGGAGCTTGCAGTGAGCTGAGATCGCGCCACTGCACTCCAGCCTGGGCGACAGAGCAAGACTTCGTCTCAAAAAACAAAACAAAACAAAACAAAAAACAAAAAAAGAAAAGAAAAGCAGCCCTGCCAACACGTTGTGTGTTAGCCTGATGAGACCCATGTCAAACTTCTAGCCTACAGAATTGTGAGATAATAAATATGTGTTGTTTTAAGCTTTATATCTGTGGTAATTTGTTAAGGCAGCAATAGAAAACTAATACACACGCATACACACACACACACACTCACACAGAGACAGAGAGAGAGAGAAAAAAAAAACACAAACAATTCAGAAGGCAATAATGTTCCCAGAGAAATCAGTGGAGATATTACATCTATGAAACAAGAACAGGGTGCTCTTTATTTACTGTATTTATCTAACACTTATGCAGAACTTACTAAGTGCCAGGCACTGTACTAAGTGCTCCACAAATATTAAACCATTTAATTACCATAACAACTGTATGAGGTAGGTATTCTTATCCCTATTTTACAAATGAAGAAACAGGCACAGAAAGGTTAAATAACCTTCCCAAGATCACACAGCAGAGCTGAGTTATGAACATATGCACTCTAGGTCCATAGTCCGTTCAAGAATACTTAGGAATTTAAAATATAATGGCAGAAATTGAAAAAAACATTACTAGATGGGTTGAAATATAAAGTTGAGGCAATATTTTAGAAATAGATATATATAAAGAGATCAGAAATAGAAAAGGAAATATAAGAAACCCAGCAAATTCAACATCCAACTAATAATAGTTTCAGAAAATAAGAACAGAGAAAACAGAGAGGAAGAAGGTATTTTTAAAAACATTCAAGAACATTTTCAGAATAGCAAGCCATGAATTTCTATATTGAAAGAGCTTATAGAATACCCAGCACAAGAAATGAAACATAATTATTATCAAGACACATTGAAATTTCAAGACAGCCTATATAAAGAAGTCCTAAAGGGTTTCTTAGGGGCAATATAATAGATCTTATTTTAAAGATTGCAAAAATAATGGTATCAGATTTCTTAATGGCAGTGGTGAAAGCTAGAAGACAAAAATGCTGTCAAAATCTCTGAAGAAAATGTGTTCCATATCAGAATTACATACCCAGACAAATTATCAGTCAAATGTGAGATAGAATAAAGACATTTTAAGATATATAAGGTCTCAAAAAATTACCTTTCACATACTCTTTTCTCAGGAAGCTCATGAGGATATTATACAAGGAAACAAAATCAAGAACAGGAAAACATGGGAACCAGGGAACAAGCAATCCCAAAGATGATGGTAAAGGAAGGTTCCAAATAATAGCTGTACAGTGGCCTGTGGAGCAACTCACCCATACATAAACAGGAGGGTAAAGAGTTCTAGTCTCCTAGAACAAAAAATAAAAGTAACTGGTAGATTACTTGATGTGTTTCAGTAAACTAAGAGAAATGTTAATGTTTTTAAAGAGTTTGAAGAAATAATTAGTAATAGTTACATGGAAAGCTAAGTTTTTAAAAGAGAAGCAATTATTAACTGCAAGAAAAATCAAAAGTGCTATACATTTTTTCACCTGTAAACAATAATTATACTATCATAATAAAGCAAGTGCTGAAATTAAATTTTTCGAGGGCTGTGAAACAGGTATAATGAAAGGATGGGAAAGTGGAAGAGGTGTCATAGGAAACCCGAGTCCTCATCTTCCAAGGCAGGAAGTCAATAAATAATGTTTACAACTGAAAATTCAAGATACTGAAATGCAAACTTTGCATTTGAAAATATGAAGGTAAATAACAAAAGAAACACTGAAAATAGCTGAAGTGGTTATCTCTGGGGAGGGGGACTTCAAAATAGGAGCGGTTAGAGCAGGAAAATAGTATGTTCCATTATGAATTTTGTACGATTTGATTTTTTCTCTTCTTTTTCCCCTTCTTTCAGTTTGTTATACTATACACAAGCATCGTTTTGATAGTAAAAAATAAACATAAATGCCTTGAACAGGATTTGGCACATAGTATGTGCTCAATGAATATTTGATGCTGATGTTTTTGCTACTGTGATCTTTATTAAAGCTGCAACACTAAAGTGAGAATCAATTCATATTCTGCATGACAACCCTAAGATAAGTTCTTTTATACCTCTGTTTCTCCATTCAAAGAAAAAAATACTTAATGAATCAAACTCTCGATAAGGTATGTGTAAATCTTAAAATATGCTAAAAATATTGAAAGTCAATTCTCTAAAAATATATTGAATGTTTTCATTAGATGTGCTATGGTCTGAATGTTTGTGTTTCCCCACCACCCACCAAAAGAATTCATACATTGAAACCTAATCTCTCATGTGATAGTATCAGAAGGTGGCAGCCTTTGGAAGGTGATTAGGTTATGAGGGATCTGCCCTCATGAATGTGATTAGTGCCATTATAAAAGAGACATCAGAGAGTTAGCTAGCCCCTTCCACCATGTAAGGATGCAGCAAGATGATACCATCTATGAACCACAAAGTGGCCCTCACCAGACACCAAATCTGCCAGCGTCTTGATCTTGGGTTTCCCAGCCTCCAGAACTGTGAACAACAAACTTCTGTTGCTTATAAGCCACCCAATTGATGGTACAATATCGAGCATAATAAGACTGAGTGAGGTCACCCAGGAAATAGATAGAGGAGAACCAAAGATTGAGCTATGGATCATTCCAGAATTAAGGGGATGGGGAGGTAGAAGAAAACTGACAAATTGTCTGTGAGGTAGTGGAGTACCAGAATGGCATCTTATCCTAGAAACCAAATGGGTGATGAGCAACCCAATATCTTCAGATGCTATACATGTTCAATTTTTTGTAAAAAAAAAAATGTATTATTGTTGTTAAGAAAAAAGATACAAAGAGTAAATATCCTTGAAATTCTATTTAGGTACAAGTAATCACAAAACATCTGAAAAACTACTCCCTATTATGTATAAGTATTTATATAATAATAGTTCTGTATACTCATATATTTGCTATTATCTACTTACAATTATATAGAAATGAATTATATGATTTTATATGATTTTATAATCTGCTTTTATCAGCCAATGTAACATGGCCATGTTTTCACGGTCAACAGATGTATATTTACATCACTGTTTATTCCAGGATGCATTGTATAAATATACTATATTTATATTAATATAACCATTCCCCTATTGATGGACATTCAAGTTGTTCCAGTATTTCAATATTATATGCAATATTGCAATGAGCATCCTTGTTAATATGATATAAAATTTTCGATATCTAAAGCTTCTTTCCATCAAATTAAATATTTGAGGGTAGAATGAATCCATTATATTCAGAAATGGTCACACAGCTGCAAAGCCTAAGAAAAGAAAATAATTTGGAATGAGATGATGTTATTATAAAATCCAGCTCCTGGTCTTGGTGTCGTGAAGTTGAATAAATAAAATATCTTCTTATACAGTTCATATCAAGTCACATGGGTCCAAAATTTGGTAACTATACCAGCACAGATGCCCTTTTGAAACTTATTATGCTATATCAACCTACAGTACTATATTTTTAGAACACTTAGAAAATCATTTTCAATAAGTTTCTTTAGTATTATAATTTGATAGTTAAATCAGTCATCAATGCTCTGTAGATATAAAATTAAAATATTTAAATAGAGTATAATTCCTACTGCTTGATTTTCAATGTCCACCAACTCTGGGTTGAGTATTGTAGGAAGCAAGAGGAAAATAAAAATTTATATTGTGCTTTACTTAACCATTTGGGCAGGCAGACTCGAAAAGCTTACAGACATTCTTGCACTGTGTTTATCATCCTCCAACAAACTATTTCACTAACAAAAAATTTACTGGGCATAGGGTGACTTGATATCTCTCCCTTTCTGTGTATAATATTAGCCACACTGTGTAGACAAACATGAGTATAAGTGTGAGTGTGAGTGTGAGCCTCTATAAATAGATACCCACACAGTCTCTGGATTAAGTGTACTATATACAGAAAGTGTGAGGTGTTATTGGTATGTAAAATAGATCTTAAAATTGTGAAGCAAATTATATCATAAGAACACTAGGCACCAAATGGTAAACAAACATAAACAAATAAGCTTTAAATCATTCATCTCTGTTTCCAAGAATATTAAATCAAAGTCTAAAGCCTTCCTATTTCCTTCCCCTTTTTGTAGGCTGTCCTTCCTTGTCTACATTTCTTGATATATGTTGGCTTCTTCAAACATTGTACAGCCATAAAAATCTCAAGGAAACATTTCACTACTTGACAGACCATTCTGAACTTGGCTGGCTCCAGAAGCCATGGGTGCCATCTGTTTACTACAACTCCTTAGGCATCCTGAGGGCTGTTTTTCCTCTACAGGAATGATATCAAGGGCTCTGGAAAAAAAGCCATTACTCTTGGGCCTCCCTAAACAGCCAAGACTCTCAAGGACCTTCAAGTTCCCAGGGCCATCAATGGGACTTTTTTAGAACCTGTCAGCTGTTAGTGGAGAAGGAGGATCAAACAAGAAGGCACAAATAGTTGCCCCTCATTGAACCCTTAAGTCAGGTTCTTCAGAAAACTGATTCTGACACAAATTTTGGTGCAGGAGGCTTACTGGGTGTGTTTTAGAGATCAACACCTGTGGAGACATGAAAGAAGCAGAACATGGAAGTGGGAGAAGTTGGATTTTGATGCAGTTGCAGCAGAGGCCTCAGCCTATCCCACAGGGAGCTCTGGAGCAATAATGGCTCTTCAGAGTTGTCCCTCATGGAGGCAAGGGTATCTGGCCTTAGTGCCTTTACACTAAGGATGGATGTCAGTGGATGAAGGCTGCCCCCTAGGAAGGGGTGGAACCTGGAGTGGGGAGCTCTCTTCGGCTGAGGACAATTCCTGAGCAGAGCCTTAGCTGAAAGCCAGCAGCACCCATATTCCCTAGCAGTAGAGGGGTGAGTGCCCAAGTCCTTAAGAGAGTTGTGGGTAGTACACTAAGACATCCACTACACTATCCTACCCTCAGGAGTTTCCTGATGCCCCAGAAAGCCACCTCTAGAGCAGGACTTTAAACCTGAAGAAGTGACCACCATCTTTAGACATGGGAGAGTGGTAGGAAGGCAGTTATTGTAGAGCAGAGGTCCCTTTTGGCACCCAGGACAGGCTTCACGGAAGACAATTTTTCCACGAATGGGGTTCAGAGGAATAGTTTCAGGGTGACGCTGTTCCACCTCAGATCATCAGGCCTTAGATTCTCATAAGGAGCACACAACCTACATCCCTCACATGCACAGGTCATAATAGGGTTCATGGTCCTATGAGAATCTAATGCCACTGCTGATCTGACAGGAGGTGAAGCTCAGGCAGTAAAGCTCACTCGCCCTGTGTTCACTTCCTGCTGTGTCTCTGGGTTCCTAACAGGCCACGGACTGGTACCATGGCCCAGGGGTTGGGGACCACTGTTGTAGAGGAACCACCAAAGTCCAGAATTTCCCAAATGCAGAGCCTCAGCAACCACAGACACAGTTACCATGAAAACTGCTGCAGCAGGTTTTAAAAGGTTTTAAGGAGCATCATGGGATCTGTAGTGAGGTTGCTCTAACTGAATAGAATTTTCCTTGGAGACATGAAATTTTCCTTGGGTAGCTTATACCAGGATATAATCAGCACCATTTATACCTGAAGTTTCCTTAAATGTCTACACAGGTATTCTGTCCATATCCTTGAGCCCACACCTGATATCACAGGCAGTACCCACACATATCAACAGCTTCCTGCATCTTTCTACCTGAAAGTGCTCCCTGGCCCCTGGAATGCTGGGCAGATTGGAAGAGCTGGGGATTTAATACCCCAGAAAAGACCATCAAATACTCAAGGATGGAAGTTGGTCTCCTCGCCTCTTGGTGACACAATTCCAAAACATGTCCTGCACAGAGGTCCTCTGTTGTCTACTCTTTCAGTCTTCTCATAATACACCATTTGCTGGCTCTCCTTTCTTCCCTGATTCTACCACTTTCTCCCTGGTTCCTAGGATTACCTCTTAATAAATGACCTGCAGCCAAATCTTTGTCTCCACATCTGCTTTGGAGGGAACCCAACTTAAGGGGATACGTGAAAGTTATTTTCTTCTTCAATGATCATCATCATTATGATGAAGTGTCTCGAAGTAGGGTGTAACTATATCCCTGCTGGGGAAAAGCTTTTGCCATTTCTTCACCTTCTTCTCCAAAAATTCTGGAGAGTAAATCCTCTCTGGGATCATTTTTTTCTGGCTCTTTACATGTAGAAAAGGATAGAGGGGTGAGTGGATAGATAATAGATAAATAATGGATGGATGGAAAGATACACAGAAGATAGATAGATATGATAGATAGATAGATGATAGATAACATAGACGATAGATTAGATAGATGATAGATGATAGATAGATAGATAGATGTATTCTCATGTTTTTATAACTATTCTTGTCCATGTACCCAAGGTCTATAAAATTTCTCTTCAGAGAAAATTCTAGCAGTGTCACATCTTTTATTTTGGCTGGCTGCCATCCATCCCCCTCCTTCTGTGCACAGCATCTTGGATTCCATTTAAGGAAACGGCCCTACCCACACTCAGTCCCTGTAACCACACTGGAGCTTAGCTTCTTGAACCACAGCTCTACAGTTCATCCACAAACACAGGCTCTGCAACATCTCTCACCTTTTTGAGCCTCCTTCTCTACCCCGTGGCTTCCTGTTGCACTTAAAATAAAAATCTGACTCTTTCCCTGATCTAAGTTTATGGGTGACCTGGATCTACCTACTTCTCTGACCTCATCACACACGCCTCTTCCCCCAGCTCACTCCAGCTCTCTCTTCTCACTCTTGCCATGCTCATCTCTGCCTTAGGCCTTATCTGGAGAATTCCTTTCCCAAATTTTGTTTACCTTATGGCTGCTTCTTATCATTCAGTTCTCAGACCAAATGTTACCTGGTCAGAGAGGGGCTCCCTGACCATATAATCTAAGGTAGCCAACCCCTTGTTACTACCATATAAGCCTGTCATATTTTAATCAGAGCCCATAACAATACAAAATTATCTTTTGGTTGATTTACTCATTTATGTCTGATGCCCCTATGAAAACATAAGCTCTATGAAGCATGGATTATATCATTCTTGTTCACTTTATTACCCTCAGCACTTAGAATAGTACCTAAAACATAATAGGTATTCAATAAAAATATTTAATACCCCAGAAGAGGTATTATTAAAAATAATAAATGAATGAATGGAGTATTTCCTGCTTATATATACATAGAAAACACAGGCTTTCAGAAACAATATAAAACCTCTACTCCATAAAATACTGATCATTGTTTTTAAAGCACCCTAAAAATCTTCAAAATCTAAAAGCAAAAGGATTATGTAAATATGGAATATAGCAATCATTAGTATGACTATTGGTTATCAGGTTTCAATTGTTATTCCAGATTGTCTAGGGCTGTAAGATCTAAAATTCCTTCCAATTCCAAACTTCCTTAATACCATGAATTTCATTATCTCGACTGAGTTACTTGTAGCTCCACAGTGTTAAAGTAATAACAGGCTAGTGAATAAAATAATGTAATGACAACAAAAGCAAGAAGTTGATGTCGCTCTTTTCTTTGATTTGCAGAGGTCCTCTAGATGGGAGACTGAAAGGCAGCTGATTTCTGAGTCAGGCAAAGTCCATCATAGTTATGGATACTTCAAGTCAAATCAGAAAAATGTGCCATCCACGGTTACCCATGAAATATATATTGATAGATACTGCCAGGCAAGGAGGAGGGAGAAAAAGGTGTGCCAGCAAGGATATGTGACTGTGTTGTCTTAGCAGGACAAAAAGGAGCAAAGCCTGAAAGATTTAGCCCTTCAGAGTGACAACTTGGAGAGCTTGCTGTGATTTATTTGACAAGGAAGAGGAGGGTGACTCCCCTCCTCTACAGAATCAGCTCCTTGATTATAAACACTCAATAACTTTCCGGTTGAAAATGCATTTTCCCTCTTGCCTATACATTTCTGATGCCTGCTTTATTATTTCCTATTAGGAAATGCTATTTAATTCCATCCACAGCTTGGCAACCTTTGTGTGGCTTCCCCATTTAGGAAATTTACAAGTAAATCACCAAGAAGTATGTACACATACACTTATAAAATATACATGTGCTTGTAAATGAAAATGCACCAAAAGGAAAAAAAAAGAAACAAAGCTACGTGCACTGCAAAAACCAGGCATATGTGCATAAGAGGTGGGAGGCAGGTGTTTGGGAAATCTTCACACCATCCCAATATTTTTCTAATGGTTTCCATTTTCAATGCAAGGGAGAATTTGGAAAATATTAGCCACTGTGGTGTGATCTGAGTGGTGACATGTAGCTGGCAACGTTGTGGGTGGTATCCCCCGCTTTTTTTCCTCTAACAAAGAAATAGGGTGAGTTTATTAAAGCATAAATGCCATTTTCATCCTGCAATGTTAACTGTGTGGCTGAGATCCCTGAGGTACAGAGGCAGTCAAAGCAAACAGCTGTGCCACCTACTTGCAACAGTTGTACGCCCACCACACGGCACTGAGGGGAGGAGCAGGTCAAAGAGAGCCATAAAGAGGATGGGGAACCTTGCTTAGCTCGCTCCACGTTAGCCCGAGGGAAAATCCTGCCCTTCGGAGGGTAGGTATTTTGTGTGTGGCTCAGAGCACTGAGCATTCTCTTGCAACTTGTCTCCTATAAACCACCTACTGCATTTTTATATTCTACAGTCACATAGACCAAAACAGTGTTTAGCAAATTAACAGAAAGCTAAATAAAAGACATATCACCCAACCTAGCAGGCAGCTTGTCGATGATCCTGAGTGGGGGGTGGCAGTAACTGTTTTGGTGGCAAGTGGTTGCTTCGCCATCCAAGTCTCCTTCTGGGGTTTAGGAAGAACGAGAGCTCTGGCCAAGCTGTTATTAGGTTATCTTTGCAGAGCCTAAGGGTGGCCCCATGCCTGCCTGTATCAACAAAGGGTGCAGTGGAAGAGCTCATGCAGAAGGAAACTGAGCACCGCTTTGCAAATGTTCCAGGGCAAAGAGCTCTGCTCTCTCTCTCAGCTGCCTCCTCAGCCCGTGAGAGGTGGTGGAGAGAATACTATCACATACCCTCAACACCCCAGGGCAACCTTCCTCTCAACCTTTTCTGTGCTTAAGAGAAATTTGATCTTTCTCCCTTCCATGAAACTCTCTCCTACCTTGATTTCCTGGACACCATTCTCTCCTTTCCCTTAATCACCTTCACAACTCTTCTTTCTCAACAGGGCTGCTCTCAGACATTGGTGCTGTTCCAGTTTCTTTATTATGTCCTCTTCCCACTTGATAACACTTTTCTTGGGCAATTCCTTTGTCACCCATGAATTACACTTCCATCTTTACGCTAACGACACCAAATCTTTTATTTATTTGCCCAATGTTGCTCTGACCCATATATATACAACTGCTTAGTAAATATCGTTACTGGACAGTAGAGGCCACAGAATTTCTCTATCAGAGAGGTTTAGAAACAGTACTCTAAAGGGAAGGGGAGGGCTGGGCTTGTCTTGAAACTACCTTTGCATAGCATAAACTGATTTTACTACAACTGTGTACATCATTAGAGAAGCCAACTAGAAGGTTAACTGAAACTATGAGGAGGCTATGACCCACAAGCCACCCTTTGGCACCACCACTGACATTTGGATGTCCCATATATAGGCTGAGTATTCTTTATCTGATATGCTTGGGACCAGAAGTATTTTGGATTTCGAATATTTTCAGATTTTGTAATATCTGCATTATACTTACTAGTTCAGTCTCCCTAATCTGAAAACCTGAAATCCATGAGCATTTTCTTTGAGCATCATGTTGGTGCTCAAAAGTTTCAGATTTTGGTGTATCTTTCACATTTTGGATTTTCAGGTTAGGGATACTCAACCTGTATATCCAAAACTCAATACAAACACATCCAAATCCCTCATTCCATTTCCCCTGTCCTAGGAAATGCTACCCTCATCTACCCAGTCATCCAAACTCCAAAATGGGCATGTCTTTACGTTTCTGAGTATCTCCTCAACATCCTCCCTCCAACATTTTACCCTGGGTCATGAAATCTGGGGTCAAACTCAGTCCTTTTTTCAGGGCCCTGCCCATCTAACCCAGCCTTCAACCTCCAGGGGCTTGGCCCTGGGTCTACCCTTGGCTGGCAACTAGCTGGGCTCTTGCTCCAAATCAGAAAATTATGCTGAACCACAATGATTCCTTTCACACACACACACACACACACACACACACACACACATATATATATATATTTTTTTTGAGACAGAGTCTCACTGTGTTTCCCAGGCTGGAGTGCAGAGTGCAATGGCGTGATCTCGACTCACTGCAACCCCCGCCTTCCAGATTCAAGCGATTCTCCTGCCTCAGCCTCCCAAGTAGCTGGGATTACAGAAGTGCACCACCATGCCAGGCTAATTTTTGTATTTTTAGTGGAGACAGGGTTTCACCATGTTGGCCAGGCTGGTCTCGAACTCCTGATGTCAAGTGTTCTACCTGCTTCGGCCTCCCAAAGTGCTGGGATTACAGGCGTGAGCCACTGCACCCAGCCTGATTCTTTTCCTTTCATATGATTGTAAGTATCATCACTGCCCAGAGAATTTTGCTACTGTGTCCTGCTCATTAGATCAAATGTTCTTTGGTACTGACCTTAGTCTAGAAGAAGCATCATTCTAGACACTAACAAATGAACTCCCTTCAAGGGCTAGCTCTACAGATATGTCCGTCCAAGCTTTTTTTCCTTTCATATTGGCTCCCACTGAAGTCCCAGTATGTTCCTCAGCCAAGCTAGCTTCTCAGAGTTTTAACAGGCTATATTAGTCAGGATAGGACAGGCAGTCCTGCTGTAACAAAAGTTAACACAACAAAGGCTTAATTCTTGCTCATGTCAGAACCTGAAGTGGATCAGATAGTAGTTGTCCTACATAACATCTTTTCAGATGGCAAATTGAGGATCCAAGATGCCTTCACTTTGCAATTCTATTGTCTGGAATACTTGTTCCCAAAATTGCCAAAGCAGGAAAAGTGAAAGCATGGAGAAGGTTTATCCCCTCTTAACTGCCTCAGACCAGAATTGACATGGCACTTCTACATACATTCCATTGTTAAGAATTAGCCACATGACCCAACTACCTGCCTTGGGGCTTGGAAGTATAGAAGACTTGGATGTTTGATGAGCTCTAATAAATATTATTTCTGATACGGTTTGGCTGTGTCTCCACCCAAATCTCATCTTGAATTGTAGCTCCCATAATTCTCATGTGTGTGGGAGGGATCTGGTGGGAGATAATTGAATCATGGGGGCAGTTTCTCCCATCCTGTTCTTTTGGTAATAAATAAGCCTCACGAGATCTGACGGTTTTATAAGAGGAAACCCCTTTTGCTTGGATCTCTCATTTCTCTCTTGCCTGTCACCAAGTAAGACATGCCTTTCACCTTCTGCCATGATTGTGAGGCCTCCCCAGCCACATGGCACTGTGAGTCCATTAAACCTCTTTTTCTTTATAAATTACCCAGTCTCGGGTATGTCTTTATCAGCAGCATGAAAACAGACTAATAAAATTTCATAATTACTTCAAGAAGCTAAATATTATCTCCAGGGCCTGAAAGAGATAAAAACAACTTAGGTTGATATAAGAATCATAGTCATCTACATCATAACAGTTGGGCAAGTAAAACAGAAGGCTGATTTGAGGATACCTCCATATGCAACTCATGCTTGGAAACTATTTAGAAGGCTAACTGACATATAGAGAGTCTGCTTCAGTAGATGTTCCTGATAATGAAATAATGCCTTGTTTATATTTAGGGTGAGACTGAGTAATTGGTGGCTGTCTGACAAACCAGCAGAAACCATACAGACATTCTGAAAAGTTCATTAAAAATACACATTTAAATATACCAAAATTACTTGTGACTCTTTTCCCGCCTGCAACATAATTAAATAAAGCTTTATCTGACCATTTTACTTGTATGCATTATGAACTCCAACCAGTGCTCTCTTCTTCCCAAGACTTTAATAGGCCCTTATCTGTTTGTACTAATTGAGTTTTCTCATACTGCTACATGGGCAGTAGCTAAAAGAAGATGAAAAGTCAGATCTGATATGCCTATGGGATGGTGCTAGGGTTCCTAAAGATCTCTGAATGACCTCAGATCTTTGGGGCCTCAGATTCAAAATCAGAGGTTTGAAAATCTCATGCCTTCATACTAGATGATCACATCCATACACACACACACATTTAAAAAAAAACCTGAAATATTCATAACGGCCAGATGACTGCATGAATGAGTGGAACAGCCTAGGTGGAAAGCACATACACCATCAAGCTCTGCTTAATTCTAGTGAACAGCAGTGGTTCTCAAATGTAAGCATGCAGCAGAATCACCTGGGTGGCTTATTAAACAGAGACTGCTGGGCCCCACCCCCAGAGTTTCTAACAAGTTCCTAGTTGATGCTGATGCTGCTGGTCTAGGAACTATGCTTTGGGAACAACTGGTTAGGAAGAAGGTGGGCTCACAGTATTGTCAAATCTTTCACTTTTTCAAGAGAAACTGGAAATCTGGATTGATATGTGAAATCTCCCCATTTTAAAAATCTTGGCAATGAGTTCAAAATTATTTTTAAAACACTGTGAGGCAGAGTGTCTAGGCTAGATTTTGCCCTTCATCTGCCTGTTCACAACTCTACCATAAGCCTTTGATCAAGAAATGACAAACACACACACACACTCACACACACACACGTCTTTGTATGGGAAGGTGACATCTTTAATTTAGCACCCAGCTTTTGAGGACATATCAGCCAGGCAGAGGAGCCAAATAACTTTAGTAGTACATGAACGAGCAAGTATTAATGTCCTCTCATTCTTCCTTCCTATCCAACAGGTGACTTTGTCCCCTGTCACCCTAAAAGCTGCATTTGCCTTAAAGTGGATTACAACCCTTATAATTATGTTAGCCTGACATTCCCAAAGTAAGCCTCATAAACCCTTTTAAATGTTGCCAAAAAACATATACTTGAAAGACATGGATCTCATTTGGATCAATTTTTTTAAATAGGAACTCCAGGAATTTCCACCTAGCACATCTTATGCACAGGTTTCTATAATGCTAAGTTCTGTGTAATTTCACAGGCAACAACTGGGCACTCTTGATGTGCCAGATGCTGTATGGGTATTGATGGTGCAGTGACGTACAGCCCCTGACAGCTCTGTCCAGCTCTGGGTTCCGTGACATCTAGACTTGGAAAGTTGGGAGGGCAAGGAGAAGAGAAGAGGGATGCATGCAGACATAACTCCAGGCTTCATCTGTTTTATATGCATTTGGGTTCCACTAAAGAATTTATTGGGAAAAAAGGTCTCTCTGGGTAAAAATTTGACCACTTATTTAAACAATGATTAAACACATCAAATATTATTTTTGTTCCTTCACTTAGATGGATCCAAACTCTCTGGACCATTCAGTTTCTTTCAAGATGGTTTAAACTTTGAAGTCCAAACCACGCAAAATAATTGTTTCTAGTGTGGAAAACCCTGGGCTATTATTCTAACTATTCTTACCAGCCTATATAAAAATAGAACAGAATTATTTTTATTCCATTTGGGAGATGGAGAATGCAAAATTGTGATAGGCACATCTAGCCTGATGCTATCAGGATATATATTAATACACTTGCTCCAGGCAGAAAGTTCAAATAGGTAATGATTGTAATATGCATTTGGAGTGTTTGATTCAAGTAGTCCCAGGATTACCCTAGCATAGGATTCCTAACTCAAAGACCTATTCTTGTGCCCAACTTAGGGGGGAAAATTGCCACGATATATATCTAAGAACATGTTGTGGCAAAATGTTTAATGAGTGAAAATACTGTCTTGTCTTTTAAAAAGGGGGTTTGATTAGTTCAATCTGAATTATAGAGTTCTAAATTACGTTGCTCTTTTTCATCTATTAAAATACATAATTTCTGTATAATGTTAGTTTTTATCTATTCTTTCCTCTAGATAAAACAACAGAGACTGAAGAAAAGGCAACTCTGGTAAGATTATGGAGTTTACATTCACAACTAGGTATTCTTATTACCTCTGCCTCAACATGTCTACACTCTTGTTTTAAGCAGAGAAATCTGCCCTTCACTGAAGTAACTCTGCTGAGGTGATAAGAGCACTGCAAGCAATATCTCTAAAACCAAGAGTCAAGTGAGTGAGTGGAGCGGAAACAGAACTGCATCAGCAAGTGTAGAGTTCAGGGAATGTCTGAGAATAAATGAGCTGTCAGCCCTTTATACTTTTCAATATCAGAGACCAGTTGCTTTGTGCAGATGGAACTGTCTCTCACTGCAGCCCTCCCTCTTGGGCATGGGACAGAGAACACCTCCCAATTCCCTGGAGATATGCATTAGGAGGTGTGCTCCTAACTGAAGGAAGAACCAAAAGAATGAAAAAGGGCTGACTTTGGAAAGCTACAGTCAGAGGAATAAAGTTCCCTGAGGTTTGGAAGAGACACTATATGAGTCACTGAGGCTGTTCTGATTGTATACAAGTTGGAGGAGAAGAAAACAGTGTCTATTGTCATCAGAAGATGTCCAGGGAGAAAAATCATAATTTGTAATGAATCTTTAACCTATTTAAAGTAATTAAAGATCTACTCCATATATGAAAGCCGGGCCTTTGTCTCTTTACTCTCCTAATTAGTCCCTTCACTGCCTGGTACTGGCTTTACCTACAGCAGATTTTGTTCTTCTCCTCTGCCTTTTTGATCACTGCAATGCTCATGATACCTCCTAGAATTTGCTTCCCGAAATGATGAAAGGGTGTTGCTTTTGGCACACCTCCAATTGTCTCCTTGCTTCAAATCAGTTCTTTTTTTCTTCCCTTCAAACTCCTACCCCCAATTCTTCTGTTTGATGAGTCAGCTAACATCTCCCCCCACATGGCTGTTAAACCTCCACCTTCTTAGATGTAGGAGAATACACTTAGACAGATTAGATATTGACGGCATTTTAAGGCAAAGAACTGAAACAGATCAAGAAAATACATGTCAATTTGGCAATTTCAAAATATAAAAGGCACACACCCCTGTTTGATTCAGCAATCCCACTTCTAAGAATTTATCCTACAGATAGAATCACAATGTGCTCAGAGACGTATGTATAATATATTGCAGTGTCTTGGCAATCTCAAAATTGGAAACAAGTAAAATGTCTATTACTAGGGGACTCTAGATAAACTCTGCTACCTAATGCTAAATGACGAGTTAATGGGTGCAGCACACCAACATGGCACATGTATACATATGTAACAAGCCTGCACGTTGTGCACATGTATCCTAAAACTTAAAGAATAATAATAATAATAATAAAAAGAAAATTGTGCAACCATTAAAAAGACTGGGGTCGCTCTCTCTGAAATAATTTGGGATGATCTTCAGGACACATGGTCAAATGAGAAATGCAAGGAGTGGAACAGTATGTAAATAATAATAATGATAATTGTTTTAAAATAATTTATTTTTTAATAATTTATTATTTAAAAATAATGTCTTTAAAAATAAAAGTTTTCACAAAGTATGTTGCCTAAATGGCCTGCATTCGAATCATTAAGAGGGACGGGGAATGCAGATTCCCAGGCCCTTGCTCCAGACATCCTGATTCAGAAGAGGTGGAATGAGGGCAGAATATGCAGTTTTAACAAGTTTCCCTGGTGATTCTAATGTACACAAAAAATTTGAAAAATTCTGCCTAGGCTTTGCTGATGGCTCTAGTAAGTGCCAGGTGTTTAGGGAAGGTTTATGTCAAAAGTCCTTGCTATTGTCTTCCATGTAGACTTTGGTTTCTTTTGCAAGATAAACCTTTAACTGACTGCTAAAAAGTTATCAAGTTATTGAGGAAAGAAGCCTGTATGTATTGCCATGTCTCTTTGTTTCTCTTTTTTTCCCCTAATCTTAGTGGGGGAGAAAAGGAAAAAAAAATTACTCTGTTCTAAGGGGCTACAAAGACATTTGAAATAGCCTTCTTTCCAGTGGGCATGCTGTTTATAAGTCTTCATATTTCGTATCCAGTAGAAATTATCTGCCTTCCTCTGGACCTTGTTTCTGTTTTTGTTTGTTTGTTTGTTTGCTTGTTTTTTGTTTCTTTGTTTGTTTCTTGAGACGGAGTCTCGCACTGTCACCTGGGCTGGAGTGCAATGGCGCGATCTTGGCTCACTGCAGCCTCCTTCTCCCGGGTTCAAGCGATTCTCCTGCCTCAGCCTCCCAAGTAGCTGGGATTACAGGCGCCCGCCACCATGCCTGGCTAATTTTTGTATTTTTAGTAGAGACGGGGTTTCACTGTGTTGGCCTGGCTGTTCTCAAACTCCTGACCTCATGATCCGCCCACCTCGGCCTCCCAAAGTGCTGGGATTACAGGCGTGAGCCACCACACCCGGCCTGGACCTTGTTTTGATCCATCACTTGATCTTTGTTTGGTAGGTCTCTAAATAACTACAGTTTTTCTTTATATATATAGTCACAAACTTAGATTAGAGGCTGTCAAATCCAGATGTGCATCGTAATGACCTGGGGATCTCACCTCAAACAGAATGTCCTGGAGCTTAGGAATATACATATATATTATAAGCCTCCCAGGTGATTCAAAAACATAATGTATGTTCAAAGAATATCTCAGTAAGAATACAAAAGAAAATTTTGTATTTCCCAGGGTTGTTCTCTGGGAAATAGAAGCAGAAGGCTAGGGTAGAAAGTGGGAAAGAGACTTCCATTTCACTTTTTGAAGTATTTGAACTTTTGAAACATGTGAATGAACCACTTCCACGCAAGCAAATACATTAATTGACAATAAATTAATGAATTAATATGACCCACAGAAAGCAGCATCATAAATAAGGCTTTTCTCGCCATGATGGAGCCAAGATTTGATTGACCTCTGTCAGTCTAATGCTCCACATAACACTTTCAGTGTTTCTGATTAAACCCTTCAACTGACTGCAACAAGTGTATACTGAGCTAGGAGTATCCTTAACACCAGTAAATGTCTGACATGCTAAGAATAGAGAATCTCAATCTGTGCTCCCTAAAAATCACAGCCTGAGATTGGGTGCTTTATTTGGAAGGCATAGTCCCAGGATAGGGAGAGTGAGGGAAAAGGGAAGTGAGACAGAGGAAGTTGGAAGAAATCCCAGGTAATATATTACTGTGTGGGCCACAGCTTCAAGAGAAGCCTTGAAAAGGACACTGCCGGTTGCTTGGTAGATAAAGGACATATCCAGACAGGCTTTGCAGAGAAACCACTCTCAGAAAGCCCATCAGGGAGAGGAAAGAGAGAGAATTTATCTGCTCACCTCCCTCCTGTCTCCATCTCCGATCTTCAAAGTTTGAGCCATAGGGAGTTAACGCCCCTGCACTCTGGGCCAAGTCACCTGCCCCCTTCAGCAGCCACTCAGGAAGCCAGATCTGACATGGTGTTTCCTCCACATTCAGAAGTGGTGGGAGGAGTCAGAGAGACTGGGCCAACAGCCTTCAGCCTCAGGCAACAGGACCCTATAGGCCCACAGGGAGTCTGGTAGCTATGGCAGCAGCTGAGACAGAGCAAGTGAGTTGACGTACAGCAGGCTGATTAAGCCAAATGAATCTGATGAGACCAGAGAGATGTGTCTGCTACAAGGAGCAAGAAACGTTTTTGCCGCCAGGCGTGGTGGCTCACACCTGTAATCCCAGCACTTTGGGAGGCCGAGGCGGGTGGATCACGAGGTCAGGAGATCGAGACCATCCTGGTTAATATGGTGAAACCCCGTCTTTACTAAAAATACAAAAAATTAGCCGGTCATGTTGGCGGGCACCTATAGTCCCAACTACTCGGGAGGCTGAGGCGAGAGAATGGCTTGAACCCGGGAGGCGGAGCTTGCAGTGAGCCGAGATGGCGCCACTGCACTCCAGCGTGGGCAACAGAGCGAGACTTCGTCTGAAAAAAAAAAAAAGAAAAAGAAACTTTTTTGCCCCCAAGGAGTGTTGCCTAAAGAAAGAAACTGACACACCTCATAAAAATGAAAGTATCAAAAACTTTTAAAGAGATTTGCTCTCTATCAGTTAGCTTTCAGTGAATCATAAACCACTCTGAAATTTAGGAGCTTAAAACAAGAACCATTTTATTATTGGTCACAAGTCTGTGTGTTGATTGGGGTCTGAAAGAACTAGAACAGCCTATCTCTAATGTTTGGAGGTAGGGATGGCTGTCAACCACTGTTGGCTGTCAGCTGAGGAATTTCTCACCCTCCAGTAGGCAGGTGAGCCAGGCTTTTTCACATGATGGTGATTACAGAGGAAAGTTCCCAAGGGTAGCAAGAAGGGGCAAAACACACTGCACTGGTTCTTTTCATGTCTCCCCTTGCTGATGTCCCACTGGGGAAAGCAAGTTACGTGGCCAAGATGAAATTTGAGGGATGAGAAGACAAAATTCTCTTGGATAGAAGTGGCAAAGTTATTTTGCAAAAGGGTATGCATAGAGGGGTGGGAGGAATTTGTGGTCATTTTGCAACCTACCACAATCTATCAAGTACCCTGATAACTAGAAGTGCTCTCTTCATCAATACTTTTCCTAAGCAGGAATGAAGAAGACAGAAGAAGACAGTTTTCTGATCACCTTTAGCATTGCCAGGTTAATTTCCTTATTTATCTACACTGACTATCTGGGGTGTTTTCAAAAAGAGACAGAAATCCTAAAGATAGCAGGCAGCTCTCACCCTTCTTCACAAGACCTTGAAAATTCACAATTCAGTCATTCAACCAGATGTTCACAATGCATGACCTCATGTTGAACTCCTTAGCAATAAAGAGTTTACAGGATGATTATTTACATCAGTATTATTACTTATGCTCATTCTTACTGATGGAATAACTAACATTCTGGCACTTTGCACAGAATTTTATGAGAAATCTATTGCAGTCAACCTAAAATGACTAAAATGCCATAGCTACTAAGAGCGCTGCTCCTTTTCATTCTGTTAAGAGAAAATAAGAATTGTTTTGATGCTCAATAGCTAGGCAAATACCTCAAGGTTTACCATCACCTTGAGAAGACATAGTAAGGTTAACACACTAAACAAAATCCTTACTTCTAGGCACTAATTTCTTTTTCAATCCAGGTAAACTGCTCCCAACTGCTCAAGCCACAGCTTCATGGTTTCAGAAGTCATGCATCCTATAATGTGGTTCACTAAATCACAGAAGATGTATCTCACTCTTAAGCACCTTATTACTCTTAACCTTAAAACCAACTATTTATTAAATAATTATTTAAGATAATCATTTATCCTTAATTGCTACAGCTGAAGTGATACAAAATTTAAAACACAATTTAAGATCACTCCTAGGAATAATTAGTTACCTAAATAATGATTACTAACTGATGTGGTTTCTCACATCTTTAGAACTTTGGCCTTAAGCAGAATAATTTCACCCAAGTCTCCAATTTTGAGATAACTTCTATATCAAAATTTTCACAGTTTTCATACTCAGTTTTCACAAAGTATGTTGCCTAAATGACCTGCATTCGAATCATTAAGAGGGACAGGGAATGCAGATTCCCAGGCCCTTGCTCCAGACATCCTGATTCATAAGAGGTGGAATGAGGGCAGAATATGCAGTTTCAAGAAGTTTCCCTGGTAATTCTAATGTACACAAAAAAATTTGAAAAATTCTGCCTAGGCTTTGCTGATGGCTCTAGTAAGTGCCAAGTGTTTAGGGAAGGTTTATGTCAAAAGTCCTTGTGATTGTCTTCCATGTAGACTTTGGTTTCTTTTGCAAGATAAACCTTTAATTGACTGCTAAAAAGTTATCAAGTTACTGATGAAAGGAGCCTGTATGTATTGCCATGTCTCTTTGTTTCTCTTTTTTTTCCCCTAATCTTAGTGGGGGAGAAAAGGAAAAAAAAAATTACTCTGTTCTAAGGGGCTACAAAGACATTTGAAATAGTCTTCTTTCCAGTGGGCATGCTGTTTATAAGTCTTCATATTTCGTATCCAGTAGAAATTGTCTGCCTTCCTTTGGACCTTGTTTTTTTGTTTCTTTGTTTGTTTTTGTTTTGAGACGGAGTCTCGCACTGTCACCCAGGCTGGAGTGCAATGGCGCAATCTCAGCTCACTGCAACCTCCTTCTCCCGGATTCAAGCGATTCTCCTGCCTCAGCCTCCTGAGCAGCTGGGATTATAGGCGCCTGCCACCATGCCTGGCTAATTTTTTGTATTTTTAGTAGAGACAGGGTTTCACTATGTTGGCCAGGCTGGTCTCAAACTCCTGACCTCATGATCCACCCGACTTGGCCTCCCAAAGTGCTGGGATTACAGGCATGAGCCACCACACCTGGCCTGGATCTTGTTTTTGATCCATCACTTGATCTTTGTCTGGTAGGTCTCTGAATAACTACAGTTTTCCTTTATATATATAGTCACAAACTTAGATTAGAGGCTGTCAAATCCAGTTGTACATTGTAACTGCCCAGGGATCTCACCTCAAACAGACTGTCCTGGAGCTTAGGAATGTATATTTTATAAGCCTCCCAGCTGATTCAAAAATATAATCAGATTTGATAATATACTTAAATCCAATCCTGTTCTAAAAACTAATACTAAAAATTACATATGATGAGCTCATAACAAAATGATTTATAATGATTTCTCCAGTAAGATATTTTGGCTCATATAGCCACTCCAAAATCCAGACATAGAAAGTTATATCAAACAAAGGACATACAGCTCAAGATTTCAAATGAATTTCTTACACATTCTTCACAAGTTAAATTCACATTCCATCAGGAGTAAGAAAAAGAAGGAAAACATTATTTTCTAGGACTCTACCCTTAGCAATAACATTATCTTCTACCTTCTCAAGATATCAGGTATGTTCATAGATTTTGTAATCAAACCACCCTAATCTCTCATTTACTTTTTCTACTGAATTGTGGAAAGTATTCAAATTCTCTCAGCCAATTTCCTTATCAGTAAAATAAAGATTTTACTCTCAAAACCTGTTAGGAATCTTTTGGTTGCCAGAAGCAGAAAATCCAATTCAACTTAAATGTGAAAGGAAGTTACCGGCTAAAAAACCTAAAAGTCATATAGGCTTTAATTGAGGCTTAATCTAGCTGATCAGTGAAATCAACAATGTTCCAGTTTCTTTCTCTTTTCCTTTATTAACTTCTTTGGTGTTACTTTTACCCAAGGCTGCCCCCACTAAGCAGCTTCCATGCTTCCGCATTAATATTTCACATGATGGGTATGTCACTCCAGATATTTCTACAGAAGACCCAGGATCCCCCAGAAAATTTCTCCAAGATCTAACTAGTTCAAATTGGGTCACATGATCATACCTGAACTAGTCACTGTTGCCTGGAGAATGGGATTTGCCACTTAAGTCAATCAGGGAACAACCTGGAGATGAGGATGAGATCTATTTCCCTCAAAGCACAGCGAATATCCAGGGGGTAGAAATGAAAATCTGGGTGCACTTATTAACAGAAAGGGAGAGAGAATCTGGGTGGCCTAAAACAGTGAATACACACTACCCTTCCACATAAGGATTTGTAAAGATTACATAAAGTAATCTGTATAAAACATAAATGGCTGGCACACACTCAATAAAAGTTTACTATTGTTATTACTACCCTTAGCATCCATTAATGGACTCAATGTCTGGTAATGTTATTAAGGCCTGAATATTACCCAGAATCTATGGGCATCTACTTCTTATCTGTGGAAATGAAGGAAGGGATGTCATGCTTAAATTCCATTGAAGCATGCTTTTCTTAAACACATATGGTTAACAGTAAATTGCTCAGAATGACAAGGTATGAAAATTCTAGGAAAAACCTATTGCTTGGCCTTACCTTCTCATAAAGCCACCTCTCACCACCAGAAAGGACACTTTTATACTACCTCTAGACATACAATTATAGAGTTCCATCTGTCAAGATTGCATTCTGCAGCTACCATGAAAATGAGACCTGCATAATACTTATGTTGACTTTAACATCCTGTTCTTATAGACAAAGAAGGTGAAGAACTGATCCAATGTAGTCAAAATCCTAACTTCTGAAGTGCACTGTCGGCTGGTTGTGGTGGCTTATGCCTGTAATCCCAGCACTTTGGGAGGCCAAGGCAGGTGAGGCAGATTGCTTGAGCTCAGGAGTTCAAGACCAGCCTGGGCAACAGGACAAAACCCTGTCTCTACAAAAAATACAAAAATTAGCCAAGTGTGGTGTTGTGCACCTGTAGTCCCCACTACTTGGGTGGCTGAGGTGGAAGGATGGCTTGAGCCTAGGAGGCAGAGGTTGCAGTGAATGCAGTGAGCTGAGACTGTGGCACTGCACTCCAGCCTGACCCTGTCGAGAAAAAAAAAGAATGTCTTTGTTATCCATTCCTTTTCATTGTGTTTTTACACCATAATGAAGAGGATGGAGTATGAGTTGATGAAGGCAGGAAATGAGGGGGAAATTTAGACAAGTCATGACTATTAATGACCAAATATTCTGCTTAGCTGGCCCATTGAAACCCAAACAAATCTAAAACTACACTGAATTAGAAAAAAACAGAAATTCCTACCTGGATCCTCAGGGTATCTCTATGCACATTCTCTGCTCCAGCCAATTTGGACCTATTTTTTCTAGAAGAGAATTAACTGGGTGGCAAGGTGTGAATTATATTCTTCTGCAATTAAGTTAACCACAACAAGGGCCCTAGCCTACATACACCTTGGTCATTTATTCTGGTTGAAAAGAGAGTGACTAAAAAGAAACAATTCTTGTGTCTGTTGCTGGCACCCCCAAGGGCTTGCTGTGTGGTTTTCACAAAAATTCTTTCGTCTCTGTTTGCCTTTGTCCTGTCAGCCACAAAATGAGACAGCCTTCTCACACAAGAAATTATTTCCAAACAGAACATTCTAAATCAGTACTTCTCAACTGGTTGTACAATAGGAAAATCCAAGAGGGCTTTTAAAATTTTAGAGGCTGGGGCCTCATCCCAGAACTACTAAATCAACATATCTAAGGGAGAAACACACACACACATACATATAGAATATTTTCACCTCTAAGTCCATTTCAGATAAACATATTCATGGTTATAAATCACTATAAATATAATATAAAGGGCCCATGTGTTATAAAAATGTACATTCCATAAAAGAGAAATTCTATACATTTCTTATTTAACTCCTCTTAAAAATGAGCTAATCTGCTTTTAAATTCTTTTACTTTACTGCCTTCCTAAAATGGCTAAAAACACATTGAGAGCACAAATGGAGAATTCTAGAATTAAATTCATGTAAAAAGTTAAAAGCAATCACAGGAAGGATGTACCTTATTTACATGTTGCCAATAAGGTTATATACCTATCATAGAGGTGATATCACTTTACAAATGAAGACAAAGAAAACAGTAAGTAGGCTGTGTTTTCTCTTATTGGACTATATAAAATTCAGAAGAGCAGGCTTTTTTTTAGGAAAATCATATTCTTTTCATCAGAAAGAGAAAGCTGCTAAGACCAAAGAAAGAAAAAGAAAAAGAAGAGCAAGGGCATTAATTCTGACCTCCTAACTTAATCCAGATCTATAGTCATCCGGAGGGCAAAATATTTTTTAAATTAGTTACAAGGTGTGAAATGAGGTAATTTCATTTCACAAAGCTTTACCTAGAACACAATGAAAGGGGAACCCCAAAACGGGGGGAGGTGGAAATCTTTACCAACATTACTTAATGATGTGCTATAATTTAGAGACAGAAAAGGCATAAATAAGTAAATGATTGTTTCTTGAATCAATGTACTAGTTATTGTGTACATGAAAATTCTATCTTTTGGCCTGGTCTAAATTATCCACCCAGGTTTTTGCAAGCAAATTAGAAACAGATAAGCCATAAAAAATCAAATGACTATAGGCAAATATATTTTGATATGTACTCTTACAATGAAAAATTAGAACACTTTCCCAAAAGATTTCTTTATATTTAAGACCCCAGTTAGCCTCTCATATTCCAATCAGAAGAAAAGTCCTAGAGAAGAATGGCGACAACGTTATCTTCACCCGTTTACTTTATCAGTTTAAAGAAAAGCAGCAAAGGTGTATTCAACATATTGCAAATATTTATCACCATGCACTGGTGTGACTATTCATTCTTCTCCTTGGTCAACTAATCACTGTGTTTTATCATCCAGCCTGTGACTTAAATCTATCCAGCAGGAATTAAGCAAAGATGGAGGAGCAGGCACAAAATAGAAAAGACAACTGAGGAAGAGTATATAAAATGTGACATTCCTGGAATAAAGAAGAGGATGGTCATAGAGCATCGTCTAGGTCATGTAAAACACTAGGTCAGCATTTCCCTAAATATGCTTCCTAGAATACTTGTCCCATGAGAGGTTCCACTAATAATAGGCTCTGTAGCCAAATGAGTTTGAGAAATATTGCATACTGTATCTCCCTGACCTCTCTTGCAGGTTTGCAATACACATTAGCACAAAAAGACTCGGGGAAGTCCTTCAGAAGACTGATTTACTTAGATTAAACCAAGTTACTCACAAATTTATTAAACTGTGGAACATTTTATGTGTATCCCGGCACCTATAAATAGTTCATGGAGTTGATATTCTGTAGAACACCTAGAAACTGCTTGAGGCAGCAACATAAGACTAGTGGTTGAAGGTAACCCAGAAAAAAATTAATGCTTCAGAGATTAGCCAAGAGGAGGGATTCTCATTGTTTTTCATTTCTGTGACAGACTAGGACATGTACATGGAAGGAAAGGGGCAATGCCATGTTCTCAAATGAGATTCCATGCATGAGATGAGTGCACCATTGAAAATTCAGCAATTCTCAAAATGAATTAAACTATAAGAAGAAGACAGCGATGATAAGGACACCACACTATCAACTACTTTAATAGACAAAATAGTCTTTCTGGTAGACAACCATGTCTAACAGAAATGTTAGAGTACTAATGTATGTTTGCATCTGGGACGTACCAGGCTTTAGGTGGTTCACTCTACATAGCTAATCTTAATCTCTGATTCATCATGACAATTCTAGTGAGTAAACATTATTATTAATATTCAAACATGGGGAAACAAAGCTTCAAACAGAGTAAGTGAACTTTCACTACCTTTTGATGTATTTGGGGAAGATGGAAGAATGTGGATAGGAAGAGATGGTAAGAATACTAGAAAAAAAGGAAGGAAAGGCCCCACCTTTGTGTAAGGAGGGATGAAAACAGTCATCATCTACTTAGGAAGGGAGCAAGGCTACAGAGGTTGTGGAGAAGTCATCCTGAGGCCCACCTCCGTGAGGGCTTTTGTAATGCACTAGTATAGCATCACTGGGTCTAAGTAATCCACACACAGAAGATATGCTACATGATCAGTTAATCTCAAATGTTTTCCTGCAGGGTCACTCTCAAATCTTCTGTTTTATTAGTGAGTCAAAAGAATAGTAAACAAAAAAAAATTCAAGACTTCCCAAAATTCACAACAAATCAAGAACAAACCCAGGATTCAATGGCTGATGAGATACCGGGCATGAAATCAGTTGGATTAGGTGGTGAGTCTCGGAGATTTGAGGAGTAGAGAAGAACACACCTATGACAGACAAAGTAATCAAGAGAGTAAGTAGAGGGAGAGAAAAGCAATAAAAGAAAAGATGGCACAAGTAAGCAAGATGATATTTGTCTATACTCAATCTCCTTGAAATAGTATGCCTAAGGACAGTCATTATTGAATGAACCCTGTCTCCATTTATTCTTAGTAAGGAACATATCTTATGCTACCTCTCTTACTCATATTATCAATAGATTTTGGTGTTTTAGCAAGTTACAGTTTCAGCTGTTGGAAAATTCAGAGATCTTTTGGTTACATAGGAGAGAAAATCCTGCTAAAAATGGCACAAGCTAATAAAATAAAATGTAATTACTTCACTGAAAAGTTCAAGAAAGAATGGCGGTTGGCCTAGTTAACCCCAGGAGCTCATGGCTCAAATTATATTGTCAGCTTTCTCTCTCTCTCTTTCTACTTGTGTTTCTTCCTCTCTCGGTCTTTCTTCTGTATTGGCGTCATTCTCAAGCAAGACTTCCGACAGGAGGCCTCAGAAAGCCCCAGCTCCCATTACTCCTATAGCTATGAAATGAAGTGAAAAAAAAAAAAAAGAAGGTTCTCTCTCTTAAAAATGCTAACCAAATTCCTGGCATGGAGTCCCGTTACACCAGCTTGAGGAACCTGCTCATCCCTGCACCAAGCACAATGTCCAGGGAATGGGATATGCTGATTGGTCGCGTGCTCCCCTGGAGCTGAGACGTTGGTCAGCACCTCCAAGAGCCATAGACTAAAGGTAGAGGACAGATTTCCTCCAAAGCAAAGGAGGAGAATGGGTGCCAAGGGCACAAAAATAACAGATGTCCATTACAGAAGACCAATGTAGTCATTTTTACATTTCATAAGGCTCAAATTTAAGCCACTTGGGCCTCTGTATCAGTTATCTAAATATATATATGTAAACACTGTGGAAACATAAAGAATGAAGCAATTTGTTATCCTTGGGAGGGGGCAAAAGAAGCTGTGCGAGTCTTCACAGAGGACGTGCTCTTTGATCTGGGGCTTGAAGGAGGAGTAGGATCATGGCAGAGGTTATTTGTGCTCACAAAATATGCATGTGCTCCCCAACAGTTCTCAGCCTCCTTTGCATTTAGGTTGGAACCACATGACTAGTTCTGGCCATGTGACTGGTTCTGGCGAATGGACTTGGAATGGAAGTGACATGGGCAAAGGTCATTAAAAGCTGTATGCCTTATCCATTTCTCTTATCCCCTTTGGCAGAGTCTGAGGAAGTTGTGTGTTGAAATAGTAGGGCCTCAAGATGGAATCCTTGGGTTACTGCATGAAAGACAGTCACCCAGTAAGGACACCCAACTCACATGGATCTTTGCATGAGTGAGAAAATCTCTGTTGTAATAAGTTACTGAGATTTAGGATTAAGGAAAGATCACCACACAACAAGATGTCTTTTCTGTTTCTAGACTTTAGTCAGAAATTTTGTTTCTTTGTGAAAAAATGATCCCCCCTCAAGAGAAACAAGTAACAGTGTTTGCAGGTATTTTAGTCCATATGTGCTGTTATAACAGAATACATCAGACTGGGTAACTTATAAACACCAGTAATTTATTTTTCCTAGTTCTGGAGTCTGGGAAGTTCAAAATCAAGGTACTAGCTAGGAGGGTCAGTGTCTGATGAAAACTACTCCCTGTTTCACGGTGGCATCTCATTGCTGCATCCTCTGGAGGGGAGGAATGCTGTGTCCTCGTGTGGGGGAAGTAATGGAAATGCAAGAGAGTACTCCCTTCAACCCCAAGCCCTTTTATAAAGGTACTAATTCCATTCATGAGGGTGCAGCCCTCATGACTTAATCACCTCACAAAAGCCACACCTCTTAATACTATTGCATTGATGATTAAGTTTCAACATGAATTTTGGAAGAGACACCATCATTCAAATCACAGCTGTGGGCAATTCAAAGAAAAAGTAGGGATTCTAAGCTTAAACATGTTAAAGTTTACAGTGAGTTAACAGTATTAATTTTCTTAAGAATGGTTTCATTTATTTAGTTATATATCTTATTCATCAGCTATGGCTGTGAAACAAATCTGTCAAAAACTCATTGGCTTAAAACCACATTTGCTAACTAACCCTTAGGCATCTGAAGGTTGGCTGGGGGTTGGATGATCTGAGCATCTCTGCTCTGCATATCTTTCTTCCTCCTTAAACCAGTGAATGAGACATCCAGGTTATTTTCTTATGATGAGATAGGCACATGAAAGCAAATGAAAATGCACAAGGCCTTCTCAGGCCTAGGCCCAGAACTGATACACTGTCACGTCTTGTGCCATCAGCCAAAGCAAAGTCACATGGCCAAGCCCAAGTCAAGGGATGAGAAAATGCATTCTACCCATGACAAACAATGAAAGTGGTATGAATCTCAGGAAGGTAAAGATTTGGGACTAATAATTCCATTTACCCCTTAGGTATTTCACATCATGACATCAGAACTCATGGAGGCATCAGAAGACATCTATAAGGCCAAGCTATGATTGTCCTGTACTATGAAATCAAAGATAACTACCTCCAAGCTTCAGAATTGTGCTCATTTGGGACATTCAAAAGCCACAAGCATCTGTCTCAGCCTCTATGGCCTTCTTTGTCCACCAACATGCTTTCTTATGTTATGGACTGCAGGAGTAGTTCAGTAGATCCCCCACAGATCAGAAGTCTGTGTCTGTGTCTTTATTTACCCTGGTGACAAGCAAGGAAATGTAAATAGGCCATAAGGAAAGCTGCTTTTTCATTTGCACTACTTCATTCGTTTTGTATTTATAAGATATACAGCCCGGGAAAGCTATAAATAAGAGGCTAGAAACAGCTTGAGGGGCTGGTGATGGAATCACAAATCACCAGAGTTACATCTTCATTGGTACTCTGATGTAGAACCTTTATAATTGCCAAAATATATTTATCTCTGCTCAGGCTACAAAATTTGTATATCACAAGCTAAAACTAAGTGACCTCAACTTTCCTAAAATTTCTATGAAGTTTCATATTGATAAGCCCATATCTAGGCTGGAGTGGATGCTACTATTTCTTGTCTTGCCCAAGGCAAAATTATCCATTCTGGTGCTTCTGCTTATATGTGTTTGCACGTGTCCTTTTTCTGCTTTTATCTTTATATAACACGCCCAAGTGAGCCAGAAAATGATAGGAGAGTTTAACCCCATTAATCTACTTACCCTGATATAAATTCTTACCAATTGAGTTCTTTCATGATTTATAGTATACAGTGGGAAAATATGGGGAAGTAGAAGGTGTTGACTCAAAAACATCTAACTTAAAATGCACCTAAGATTATCTGAAACTAATTCATTTACCTTCTTTATTAGAAAAAAGAAATGAACTTTCAGATAATCAAGCTGATGCTGTGGATTTGAAAGAATGAGTTGCATATTTTGCTGTAAAGGGAAGCTTGGATGCCAGAAGATTTGACTTGGTAGAAGTAAGCAGTCAGAGGGCTCTGAATGGATAAAATCTGGATATGGCTCTCTAGTGGGGCACAGATAGAAGAAGGGGCAGACTTGTGGCTAGAAAGAACAATCAACAAAAAATAAAATCTTCTGAGGGCAGAGACAATTTTATTTTCTTCACAATGTTGGTCAGGCCTCCTCCTGAAAACAGGTTTCATACAGAGCCAGCACTTACTGAACAAGTGCTCTAAGCCAGACATGATGCTAAGTGTGGGACATGCCTCATCTTATTCACTTTTCACAGTGGCTATTATTATGCCATTTCAGATCAGAAAACTAAGGCTTGGGAGAGAGTGAGTGACTTGCCCAAAGTCCCACAGCTAGTATGTGGCAATGGGTGGAAGGTGAAAATGGGCAGGAGGATTTAACCAAAGCAGTCTGACTCTTACCTCAAGAATGTGACCACTGTCCTACATTTCCATAATTCTCTTTAAAGAAATGAACGGACCTGGCCATCGAAGTGCTGAGAAAGAGGACCAAAAATAAATAAATAAATAAAACAATGGCAACAACAACTACAACAAAAACAAAAATCCAACAAATAATGAGAGAAAAATAATGCTAAACATGGAGTCAGGAAACCAATGGTTTAGTCCTGGCTCTGCCTTAATTATCTGAAAGACAAGACACAGGTCCTCTGGGCTCCAATATCTCACACAAAATGTTTACAAACAGCATAATGGGATGTTAACAGAGATGTTCTGTTGCCCAAAAGTTGGTGATAAGCCACATAGTAGAGGACAAAGAGGGGTCAAGTACCCCACTTTCTAAAGATAATCATAAATGATTTGGTCTAGATATCTACACCAGGGATTACTAAAAGGCAGGCAAACAGGCGTTGCTACCTCCAATTATCACCTGTAAAATGCTGTCAGTGTTCCACCCACATCTCCTTGACATTTACCATTTCCACATACTCCTTCAGCTTTCTACAAAAAGAACCTACACATTTCTGCCTATGAGTTTTCTCCAACAACAGGAGCATGTTCAGCCTGTGCACAGAACAGCCTAGAAGTAGAGACAGTCATTTCTTCTAGGAGCAGCCCTTAACCAAGAATGGAAAGGAATTGTCAGAAAAATAAACTAGCTTCCTTCCCTTCAGGAAATATCTCCACGAATTTTCACCCACTTTTTTTTCTCATTCTGAAATGTCGCCTTATATACTTGGGAAACTCCTTAAATTAGTCATAATAGGATTGACTAACTTGTAATTACAAGTAACCCTAAATCTCAGTAACTGTATTATACTGCAGTATATAGTAACCGTATTCATACTGCCATGCAGAAATACCCTAGACTCGGTAATTTATAAAGAAAAAAAGAGGTTTAATGAACTCACAGTTTCACATGGCTGGGGAGGCCTCACAGTCATGGCAGAAGGTGAAGGAGGAGCAAAGGCATGTCTTACATGGCACCATGCAAGAGCGTGTGTGCAGGGGAACTGCCCTTTATAAAACCATCAGATCTCATGAGACTTACTCACTATCATGAGAACAGCATGGGAAAAACTCACCCCCATGATTCAATTACCTCCCACAGGTTCCCTCCGACAACACATGGGATAATGGGAGCTACAATTCAAGATGAGATTTGGGTGGGGGCACAGCCAAACCATATCAATAATTTAAAAAAAAAATCTCAGTATCTTACCACAACAGAGATTTTCTCACTCATACAAACTTCAATGTGAGTTGAGTGTCTTTACTAGGTGGCTCTCTTCCATACAGTAATCCAAGGATCTCATCTCAAGGCTCTGCTATTTCAACACACAGCCACAGACTCTGCCAAAGTGGAAAAGATAAATGGATGGGGTACACTGGCTTTTACTTTTGCCTAGAAGCTTGTCACTTCCATTCAAAGTCCATTGGCCAAAACTAGTCACATGGTTCCAATCTAACAGCAAAGGAGGCTGGGAACTGTTGGTGAGCATATGCGTATTTTGTGAGTGCAAATCACCTCTCTCACAACCCTATTCCTCCTTCAAGCCCCAGCTCAAAGATCACCTCCTCTGTGAAGGCTTGCATAGCTTCTCTTGCCTTCCTCCGAGGAGAACAAATTGCTTCGTCTTTTATGTTTCCACAGTGCTTTGATATATATCTCTGATTTAGGCTTCTCAGACTGCCTTGTAGTTTTGCTCTTCTATTATTTGGTGATCCCCACAAAGGGGAAAAGCATGCTTGTTTCTTTTTCTAACCCCCATCACAGTGCCAGGGAAGTAACTAGGATTTAATAAATGTTTAGTGAATGACTGAATAAATGAATGAATGATGGCTTCATAAATAGATATAATCTTGTGAATTTCCTGCCATGTCTAATCATTGGGTGTGCAATCAACATCTCCAAGAAGCCATCCTTGACTCTTCTGATGTGGAAATGCTCCTTGACTACATTTCTCCTTCTGGGAATGGCAAGAAACCAAAGCCAGAGAAATAGCAGATAACAGTAAAACCCAGGATCAGGAGCCTTGAATTAGTACAGCAGGACTCAGATGCCAAACACAGGTCAGGAATAAAAACTGGACCTCTGGGCATTAACATACTCTCCAGGCTGTCTGCGCTGCTTCCCACTCCCCCACCAAATACATAGTGTGCCCAGCTCAAAGCGCCTAGGGCAGCTGGCATTTCCAAGCGTACCATCCAAAACTTCATAAGAAGACATGAGCTGAGCTGAGCTGATCCCCAACTGGCAAGAATAAATGAAGAAACTGGAGATTTCTCAGCTGAGGAGCCTTTGAGAAAAGGAAAAATTTAAGCTTCCTAAAATTCATCACTCTTGCCATATGCTGTGACTTTTCCATTCATACCAGCAATTGTGGGAATTTCAGCTTCTGAATATAACATTGAGAAATTAACTAAGAGTTTATAAATAAGTCCTGACTCAGAGCAGAGCCCTTGTTAATGTTCTTGAAGCCTGTGGGATCTAATGCCCCAGCCAAGGCCCTTGGAGAGTCCCCGCCAGAAAGGAGGCCCTCCTGCCCTTCCGTGACCTTGTTACTGCCCACCTTGCCCTTCCTATGATATCAGACCTGGTACTCTCCAGAACTCTCAGCTTGTCCCAAAAGTCAAAATAGATCGTACCAAGACAATAGCTGGGAGAAGGATGTAGAGGATGGGAATGTGAGAAGTAGAATCAAAAGTTAAAAGCAGAGGATAGTGCTTTGTGCTCTGGCCAAAGCAGTGCCACCCCCAGCATGTGTGGGGCCTCTGACTAAGCAATTTGAGTCACCTAGAATTCCTGTGTCAGCACCATTCTGGCAGCCTGGCCTCACCTGACCCTGCAAAAGACATACCACACCCTCTAGTATCAGCAATCATCTTGCCAGGGTGCTCTCCTAGAACCAGGCCCCCAGACAATCCCATAGGCACAAATCCTAGAGCTTCTCAGGGCATCTGGTCAACCCCACATGGGAGTTAGAGGGACAGAGCATTAAAGGGAGATATAGGAATCAGGCTCTGCTTTAGATACAGCCATCCAGTCCAGATTACATAATTCTCTAGACTGGCTACATGCTGTAATTGTGAGGCCCAGTGCAAAATGAAAGGGTAGGACTTATTTTAAAATGATCTCAAATTCCAAGGAAGTGGCAGCAGAGTATTAAACTCATGGGGCTCTTCTTAGCATGGGGCTCTGTGTGACTGCACAGGTTGCAGCTCATCAAGCCAGCCTTGACTGCTGGCCTTGGTTGGTTCCAGGCACTAGAGAAGGATTTAGAAAATTTCAAGGAAGGCACCACAAAGTGTTGGCCCCCTGAAACACAGGAACTGGGATGAGGTCATGCTTGTCTGACTCCAGTGAAATACTGGGCCAAGATTATAGAGATAAGGTGCAATATTCAAAGTGATTTACCACTATCTGTCCCCAAATCCCCAGATGTCAGGGAACTCATGATAGAAAATGACTAAGGACTTCATAATGCACTTAGCCAGTAGAGTAATACACAGCCACCAAAAACAATGTTTACAAGAGACTTCTAATAATATAGGGTAGAATTATTGCAATATAAAGTCAAGTGAATTAAATATAGTCACAATTATGTAAATATGTATGCATTTGAAAGAATACTAGTTTAAAATAGAGTATAATTTCAACAGTGGGTAATCCTGGGTGGAAATATTACAGGTGAGGTTTATTATCTTCTTTATATATTTCTACTTTCAAATTTTCTCCAATGAACAAAAATGAATTTTATGAGGAAAATAAAATTTCAAAGACATTAATGAAATATAGCTTCAAATTATAACTATGTATGGTACCTAAAGACATCTTCTGATGAGGCCTAGAAAAATTTTATTATGAAGTTTTATTACTGAAATATATGCTATTTAGAGTGTTCTTTCATTTCTAAATGGTAAGAAACATACATTATTTTTTAAAATTTTTTAACTATTTAATGTTACTTTAATAATACTAATTTTTATAAGCCATTTTTATATAATAATATTAAACACTAAAGGAAAAATCATATTTTGAGCACTTGGCAAGCCAATTTACCTAATGTCAACCTATCCTCCTCTGTCCCTTGAAGGGGGTCATGTCGCTATTGTAAATATAAAAACTATTGTCATCGAGAGTAGTTGAGGACCTGGAAGACAGGTATTTACACACACATGTAGCAGAGCAAAAATTTACATAATCTGAGGCATACTAAAATTATAGTTTTCTCTGTTTTTTCTATATCTGACCTTTATTTCCTCATGAGCTCCTTCACCCCATTTCCATAAAATTATTTTATGAGAGAAAAAGGGGAAGCTGATTTTGCCAGTTGGAGACTATTCAGTCTCCACTAGTTTAATACAGTCCGTTTCAGATTTGCTCAGTATAAACTCAAATTTTTAATACCTTTACTTACAAAAGCTCAGTTAAGAAAAATAACAGACAAGGAGAATTTCTTGACGATAATAGGAATATTGATTCCTCTAGATTCTACAAACCAAATCTTTGGATTAAGCAGATGTGAATTAAGCTGGAGATGTTGTTCTGAAATACTATCAAGAGTTTTTGCTGCCTTTGCCTTGCTATTACTCCATTAACCTCTTTGAAGGAAGGCATAAGAAACAACTCTAAATGAGATTTATTTGGTTAATGTAGGGACAGTGAGAACCAGAGGTCAATTAGGAAATCCTCAAAGATACATTTCTCTTGGGTATCTACCTGAAATAATTAATTTGTTTTGTCACATGAATACATTGACCATAGAAAGGATCACATTTTTTTCTCTTTGCTTTGGCTGCTAGGAAACTCAGAAACAAAGGTATAGGTCAGCTTTAATAAGTGCAAATTTTATGCCATGCATTTTAGTTCACTAACCTTACATTTAATTTCAACTGCCTTTTCATTCCCTTATTTTTTTTAGCCTGAACTTTCTTCACTATTTAGTTTTTACCTGCCATCCTTTGTAAACCACTGCAAGATTGTTTTGAAACCATGAATCTCCCCTTGAATATCCAGCACTGCCACAGTCACAACAGAGCTCTACCTTAAAGGTTTCTCTTGTACATACTGCTATTGAAAGTTGTTTCATAAATGATGTCTTTCCCACTGGACTGTACTCCTTCAGAGCATAGGCTATGTCTTACTATGTGGCGTCTGGCACATAATAAGCAGTTTTTAAATGTTTGCTTGACAGCATGAATGCAAGGGTGGGAGAATGCTTTAAAGATGATTGAAAAAATGTGCATTGTTGTATTTGTTGCACATGACAGTTTGCTTTAAAATATTGTGATAATCTGTTATCATAAGATAGCTGTATAAAAATGGGATGAAATTTTAACATCAGATTTTTCAGTGCTACCCACAAAGTCTTGTTCTGCAAAATGATTGGCTGTAAACATGTTTGACGATCTTCATTCATTGTGAACGCAAACATGTATCTCCATGAGGCAGGTCCCATTGAATCTGCTGTCAACTTGAAGATCTTTTCTTCAAGTCACAAAGTCTTTAAGCAAAATGCTTTAGTGTTTGAGTTAGCACAAAACAAGCAAATCTTTTCTATGGGGAAGCTAGCTCAGTCTAAAAAATTATACTGAGAAACCCCTTAGTGGCTGTGAAAGCTATCACCTCGGTAAGACCTAAATCCACAGCTTCTGTGCCCCCTAGGCTTTGTAATGGTTTCTAAACACCACAATAATAGTCGATGTCTTAGACTTGCATAATACTTTATAACCTCCCAAACTTTTACCAGGTACCTAATAATACAAAAATGAGAGCCATTTGTAAACATCACCATATGTCAGGCACTAGGTTGAGCACTTTACATACATTTATCAGGGAAAACATTGAAATTAATAATCACCCCTTCTCCCACCTGCAATGGAGAGTAGATTCCCAGGACCCTCTTTATATGCTGAGAGAAGATGATGGGTGAGGTTGCAAATGAGGAAGCTGATACAGAGCTAAATCACTCCCTGGAAGAAAAGGGGCAGAAAGTTCCAGGGGACTGTATAGGAAGGTGGTGGAGCTCAACCAGCCAAGGAGACAAGAAAGAATTCAGAAAGATGGTCTGAAGTAAGAAGAGAGGTGAGAGCTGGAGAAGGATGTAGCAGCTGCCATAAGGAAATAGAAGAAATGCTTAAATGTGACAATTAAAATGTTTTGTGGTGCAATGTGCAACGTAGTCCCTTCTAAGAACTCTGCATAAAAAACAAAATGTGTGAGGAGTCTCAGTACAAAAACCCAAGTGAGGTGTGTGAAACGGATATGAATATGAAAACACGCCCAGGTTATATAGATTCACTGTTGAATTTATCTCTTCGTAAGATTCATTACTGTAGACCTGGTATCAGCAACCTACAGACAGCCTGTGGGCCAAATCTGGCCAGCCTGGTTTTGCAAACAAAGTTTTACTGAAATGCAGCCATTCCTATTCATTTTAATTATTGGCCATGACTTATTATTGCTACAATGACTGAGGTGAGTGGTTGTGACCGAGTTAGTTGTCTTACTTACTATCTGGCTCTTTACAGAAAGTTTGCCAACCTCTGCTCTCAATTTCCAAATAAGAAATATAGAAGGATCAGTGAAAGGGAAAATATTTTATCAATTAGGTTAATGATGTTGGAGAAATTTTAGTCTGCAAACCTGATTTTAAGATAAATTCACTGTTTCCTTGGCCAAGTTTTTCTATCTGTAAAATGGTATTAGTAATACACACTTCACAGAGTTATTGCGAGACTCAAATGTGAAATTATTTTTTAAACATGCTTTGCAATTCATAAACCTTAGAGAAATGTCAGGCATTGCTGATAATGGCTTAAAGTGGTTACTTTGTAAATAATAAACTCTATAGAAGCTTCAGGTTCTCTCAGAGAGAGAGAGAGATCCCCGGACAGGAAGTGGCTGAATAAAGGGCTTTGTCTTTCTACTGGACTTACAAGTACACTACTTTTTGCCTTAAAAGTTGTTATCAACAGTTTAGTTTGAAATTGTCCTCTGTGGGCACTTATCATTTTCTTGAAGTCCATCACCTATGAAGTTCAATTCACACACAGGAATTTCACCAGACTAAGGAATAAATATGAAGAGGTAATATGACTATAAAGAAAACTATATGTGCAAGCAGTGAAAATGAAGCCATCGTAGTGACTTAAGCGTGAGAAGACTAATACTGTTTCAGTCTTTCAATGAATAGTGTTCATAAAATTCTAATTTTTTTTAACTTTTGGAGTTTAACTTCTAGGTTGTGTGAGACAATGGTATTTGAAAGCAAACCCATAAATGCTTTTAAGACAACTAGAATATATCTCTGCATAACTGCCATCCATCATGACATGAGGCTCAGATGATCAGTTTATTCCTTCAGTCTCATGAAGGCTAACTGCCTTAAAGTTCTATTGTGAAATACAATTGTGTTGCATCAACAAAGTCTTTAAGGTGCTCCTATAAAAGATGATAGATCAAGTTAACAAGTGGGCAAGCAATTGATCCACCTTTCTCCAAATGACATTTAAGGGCTTATTTATTAGTTTTAGGATAGCTAAAATAGATAATTATACACTTCCACATAACCATCCATCTTCCCTGTTGCCCATTTGCTCCTGAAAGATACAACAGTCTCCTTGTTGATTTGTCATTGATGAAATCCATTTCAGTAAATTTCATCCAAGTAGAGGTTAAAATGTTATGCACTGCACTCTTCTGGTTGAGAGCAGAAAATTTTCATCTCATAACTGATACAGACTTCAATTTGCCAGCCATCTAGCCGTCATCATTGCAATTATAGTTGCCATGTTTTGGTTACTGGGCTTGGAAAGAGAATGAATTGCACATTGTGGAGTTGTCCTTAACTACTTTAATAAATTTATGTTTAAATGGTATTCAGAGACTACCTAGCATATCTTTGATCTAAGGAATAAAAGATAAAAATTGTACAATACAAAGGGAACCCCATTGGACTAACAGACTTCTCAGCAGAAATCTTACAAGCCAGGAGAGATTGGGGGCTTATTTTCAGCATTCTTAAAGAAAAGAAATTCCAACGAAGAATTTCATATCTCACCAAACTACACTTCAAAAGTGAAGGAGAAGTAAAATTATATCCAGGTAAGTGATCACTAAGGGATTCACTACCACTAGATCAACCATATAGGAGATCCTCAAGAGAGTTCTAAACATGGAAATGAAAGAATGATACCTGCTACCACAAAAACACACTTAAGTGCACACTTCGCAGACCCTATAAAGCAACCACACAATAGAAACTACAAAGCAACCAACTAACTTCATGACAGGATCAAAATCTTACATATCCATATTAATTTTAATATAAATTCCCCCCTTAAAAATCACAGTGTGGGCCAGGCGCGGTGGCTCACGCCTGTAATCCCACAACTTTGGGAGGCCAAGGCAGGTGGATCATGAGGTCAGGAGATCGAGACCATCCTGGCTAACATGGTGAAACCCCGTCTCTACTAAAAATACAAAAAATTAGCTGGGCATGGTGGCGGGAACCTGTAGTCCCAAGCTACTCGAGAGGCTGAGGCAGGAGAATGGCGTGAACCCGGGAGATGGAGGTTGCAGTGAGCCGAGACCACGCCACTGCACTCCAGCCTGGGCGACAGAGCGAGACTCCGTCTCAAAAAAAAAAAAAAATCACAGTGTCACAAGGTGGATAAAAACAAACAAGACCCATCTGTCTGCTGTCTTCAAGAGATCAATCTCTCACATGTAATGACACACACAGGCACAAAGTAAAGGGTTGAAGAAAGATCTATCACACAAACAGAACACACAAAAAAGCAGGGGTCACTGTTCTTATATCACATAAAACAGAGTTTAAACCAGTAACAGTAAAAAGGACAAAGGGAATTACATAACATTAAAGGGTTCAATTCAACAAGAAGACTTAACTATCCTAAATATATAAATAAACACACAACACCAGAGCATCCAGATTCATAAGCACTTCTAGACCTCTGTTAGTTCAATGTACACAAATCAATAAATGTGATACTTCACATAAACAGAATTAAAAAAACAAAAACCATATGATCACCACTATAGATGAGGAAAAAGCTTTTGGTGAAATCCAACATCCCTTCATGTTAAAAGCCCTCAGCAAACTGGGCATCAAAGGAATATACCTCAACATAATAACCATCTATGACAAAGCCATAGCCAGTGTCATATTGAATGGGTAAAAACTGAAAGCATTTCCCTTGAGAACTGGAACAAGACAAGGATATCCACACTCACCACTCCTATTCAACATAGCACAGGAAGTCCTTTCCAGAGCAATAAGGCAAGAGAAAGAAATAAAAGACATCCAAATAGGAAAAGAAGTAAAATTCTCTCTCTTTACTGGCGATATGATTCTATACCTAAAGAACCCTAAAGATTCCACCAAAAGGCCCCTGGAACTGATAAAAATCAGTAGCATTTTTATACATCAATAACATTCAAGCCAAGAGCCAAATCAAGAATGCAATCCCATTTACAATAGACACACACACACACACACACACATACACAAACTAGGAATACATATACCCAAGGAAGTGAAAGATCTCTACAAGGAAAACTACAAAACACTGCTAAAATAAAACAGAGATGACGGGAACAAATGGAATAGCATTCCATGCTCACAGTTTGGAAGAATCAATATTGTTAAAATGGCCATACTGCTCAATGAAATCTGCAGATTCAATGCTATCCCTATCAAGCTACCAACATCGTTTTCCACAGAACTAGAAAAAAAAAATTCTAAAATTCGTATGGAACCAAAACAGAGCCCAAATAACCAAAGCAATCCTAAGCAAAAAGAAAGAAGCCAGAGGTATCCCATTAGCCAACTTCAAACTATCCTATAATGTTACAGTAACCCAAACAGCATGATACTGGTACAAAAACAGACGCAGACCAATGGAACAGAATGGAGAACCCAGAAATCAAGCTGCACACCTACAGCCATCTGATCATCAACAAAGTTGATGAAAATAAGCAATGGGGAAAGGACTCCCTTTAAATGGTGCTTGGATTGCCTGCTAGCCATATGCAGAAGAATAAAACTGGACCCCTTACTTTTCACCATAGACAAAAATTAAATCAAGATGGATTAAAGATTTAGATGTAAGACTTCAAACTATAATAATCATAGAAGAAAACCTAGGAAACACCATTCTGGACATTGGTCTTGGGAAAGAATTTATGATTAAGTCCTCAAAAGCAATTATAGCAAAAAGAAAAATTGACAAGTGGGACCTAATTAAACTAAAGCACTTCTGCACAACAACAAAAAAGCTATCAACAGAGTAAACAGACAAACTACAGAATAACAGGAAATATTCACAAACTATGCATCAGACAAAGGTCAAATATTCAGAATCTATAAGGGACTCAAACAAATCAAAAGCAAAAACCAAACAACCCTACTAAAAAATGGGTGAAGGACATGAACAGACACTTCTCAAAAGAAGACATATATGTGGCCAACAAGTATATGAAGAAATGCTCAATATAAGTAATCATTAGGGAAATGCAAATCAAAACCACAATAAGATGCCCAAAACCACAATGAGACGCCATCTTACAACAGGCAGAATGGCTATTATTAAAAAATCAAAAAATAACAGATGCTGGTGAGGTTGCCGAGAAAAGGGAAGGCTTATACATCACTAGAGGGAATGTAAATTAGTCCAGCCACTGTGGAAAGCAATCTGGAGATTTCTCAAAGAACTTAAAACAGAGGAACCATTTGACCCAGCAATCCTGTTACTGGGTATATATCCAAAAACAATCATTCTACCAAAACCACATATGCACTCGTATGTTCATCACAGTATTATTCACAATAGCAAAGACATGGAGTCAACCCAGATGCCCATCAATGGTAGATTTTAAAATGTGATACATGTTATGCAACCATAAGAAAGAATGCAATCATGTCCTTTGTAGCAACACAAATGCAACTGGATGCTATTATCTTAAGTGAATTAATACAGGAACATGTATGTATTTGTAACTTACTTTCTGAGCTTTGTCATGTTTTTTGTATGTTCCTATATTAATGTACCACATGTTCTCATTTATAAGTAAGTGGGAGCTAAACAATGGGTACTCATGGACATAAAGATGGCAACAATAGACACTAGGGACTACTAGAGGGAATAGGGAGAGATGAGGACAAAAGCTGAAAAACTAACTATTGGCTACTATGCTCCGTACTCGGGTGACAGATTCACTTGTACCCCAAACCTCAGCATCATGCAATATGCCTAGGTAACAAACCTTCTCATGTACTCCTTGAATATAAAAGTTGAAATTATTAAAAAAAAACATGCATTTTAAAAAGTACAATAAATTTATGATGAATCTATATTTATAATGACAACTGTTCCTTCATATCTCAGAATTATCTTTTCTCAGGGAAATCTTTCAAATGGAGACATTTGAATCATTTTTTAAAACTCGAAATAATCTTTTAGCACAATGAATGGTAGTTCCCAAACATGGCTGCCCATCTGAATAATCTGAGAACTACTAAAGATTCAGATTTCTAAATTCACTTGAACCAACCAAATCAAAATCTCTGGGGGAGTTGGATACCAGTCATTTTTATTTTTAATGAAGACCCCAGGGGCTCTTCTCAGCCAGTTTAACACAAGTCTGAGAACTGCTTTGGAAAGCACCTGGTTCAAACAACACTAAATGACACATCTTTGTTCCAGAAGACTGACCTTGTACTGTTGAAGAAAGACAGCACATGTTGAACATGGACAGTTCAAGGGAATGACAAAGCTCAGACAGTAAGTTACAAATGAATCCATGACACCACTATGGATGAATATATAATTACATTAAAGTACATAAAAGATCAAAATAAAACAAGAGACGACTCCTGGTCTTGGGTAGTGTGATTTACTATATAAAGATGTCAGTTCTCTCCAAATGCAATTCCAATTGTTATTCTAAAATGTATCTTAAGGCCAGGCGCAGTGGTTCACGCGTGCAATCCCAAGCACTTTGAGAGGGCAAGGCAGTCTCAATTTGCAATCTCAAAGTGCAATCCCAGCACTTTGAGAGGGCAAGGCAGGTGGATCACCTGAGGTCAGGAGTTCGAGACTAGCCTGGCCAACATGGTGAAACCCTGTCTCTGCCAAAAATACAAAAATTATCCAGGCGTAGTGGCAGGCACCTGTAATCCCAGCTCCTCAGGAGGCTGACGCAGGAGAATTGCTTAAACCCAGGAGGCAGAGGTTGCAGTGATCTGAGATCATGGCACTGCACTCCAGCCTGGGCAACAGAGTGAGACTCCATCTCAAAAAAAATACATAAAAATAATAAAATTTATATTAAACACTATTCATGAATAGCTAAGTCAACTTTGAAAATTAAGAGAAAAAGTAGGGGAGACGTGCACTGACCCTACCAAATATTAAGACATATAATAAAAACATAATAATTGAGAGTAATATGGTACTGGTACAATAACAGACAAAGCTCTATGGAAAAGAGTAGAGAATTAAGGGTATGAATTCAAGTAAGAAAATGATGGACAAAGTTAATAGACACATGACAGGCCAGGTATGGTGGCACACGCCTGTAATCCCAGCACTTTGGGAGGCCAAGGCAGGTAGATCACCTGAGATCAGGAGTTCAAGACCAGCCTGGGCAACATGGTGAAACCCCGTCTCTACTAAATACATAAATTAGCTGGGCGTGGTGGCGGGAGCCTGTAATGCACCATTTATATGCAGCAGTTACAATCAACACGCATATGTGTACAGAGCCACATGTAAAGATATTAAAAACATGGTGTTGAACATAAAAGGAAAAAGTGAATAAGGTCTATAACACAATACTATACATGTAAAACTTAAAATCGATGTTTTAAAACGATACACATTTTATAAGAACATATAGAAATAAAAGGATACACATCAATGATTTTAATGTCATTGAGGGAAATGGGGAAATGGCAATAATTAGGAATGAAGGATGGGAAGGACCTTGCACTACAAATGATGATAGTATGCTATGAAATGTGAAATATGAATAAATGAATTATCTGAATCTGATGGTGAAGAAAGAGAAATATATATGTGTATAGAAATCCTAAGCAACTGAGATCCTTTGTGAGGGTCTTTGCATCTGAAATTCTTATTAAACCAAAGCAGCTGCAAATAAAGGTAAATGTTAGTTTTAGCAAATACACATAGTATGTAAGATCACTCAGGTCTGTAAATCCCTTCCACCTTGACCACTGCATTCATTGAGAAGGCCCAGGAATTGTCTCATATTCCTTGCCCAGTGGCCTTAGAGCTGGAACCTTATCTTTCATCCCTCTGTTTGTCTGTGAATAAATATATACATTATTCTTGTTCTTTTAATTCTGTAACCTCTTCAGAGCAGTTAAAAATTATGTTAAAAACTCATTAACTTTGACGAGATATTGATGATGCCAGCGGTTAATTACGAGCCAGCTGGTGTTATGGCAAGAATTAAAAAGTTAAACATTGGAAGTTTTTTTCTTTTTTTTTTTTTTTTTTTTTTTAAAAAGCCACACTGCATTCATACGGGGGATTGTCGAGACAGCATCACTCGCTGATGACTTTACAACACAGGTCAACAAGAGATCTGTGGACGAACAGATGAAATTGCATCCCCTTTACTCCATTACAGTACTGGCGTCTTCCAGATTCTCCCTCGCTGAGAAAATAAAAAGTAAGGGCTATAAATTCCCATGCTTCATGGTGTTAACTGATTGCAAGCTGAGGTCAGAAAGACATTTCTCCCCAAGGAGTACTCCTGCACAATTCAGAGGCATTGCGGGGGTTCTAACATGCCTAAAAAGCATTAAGCAGTGGTCATTGTCAAGTACCAAGTAGCAAAATTTAGTATGCTTTCGGTTTGTGCTCACAAGGGAAGCCTGAAAGTGTTGAAGGGTCCCCACCTCCTCAAAAGTGAGAGCATTTTATAAACCTGTTACCCAATGAGGTCTTTCCTTTAGTAACCAATAAGGTATATTTTTTGAAAGAGAAAACAGATTTTAAGGCATAGTCATGGTTTTTTAAAAAGAAGGAAAATAAAAGAAAAAGTCTACTTTTAATGTATAAATAAAAAGAGTATAGGATGGGTCATATAAAACAAGGATTTAGGGTGCTGATTCTGGGGTTCATCAAACCTCTCTTAAGCAGGAAAGTAGCCTGACTTTACTGAAACTATATAAGCCCCTCAGTCTCGTTTGTAATATGGGCATTTTATTTGTACCTGTGTCATCAACTTTGTAATGATTAAATGAGATGACCCACATAGAATACTTAGTACCATCTGGGGAGTGCAGGAAACACATAAGAAAGATTCATTATTTATTTCCCAGGTAAGCAGTAGAATGCAGGACCTGGAATCAAACTGCAGCAGTTCACTTCCTGGCTTTGCCTCCTATTTCCAATGGCACTGGGTGATTTAGAGGGCCTTGTTAAGCTCAACCTCCTTATCAATAAAATGGGAGCAATAGAGTATGTATCACATAGTATCATATTAGGATTAAATGAAATAATCCATATAAAGCATTAAGAGTATTTTGCACCTAGTGATCCCTCCCTAATGTTAGCTATTACTTATTGTTATTGTCATGTCTATTACTATTAATACTGTTGCTATATGAATAACCCCTTATTGATGCTAGTGGTAGCCAGTAGGAATCAACAAACTTCGTGGCACTTTGTAACGCACATAGAAAGATGCATGAAAATAGAGATATAAAATCACTCTCTCCAAAGCCCTGAAAGGAGTCGGAGCAGAATGTGAACACCTATTTTTAGCACGTTTGGTTCCTACTTCTCTGTTTAAGAACCTATATCTCCAGCCTTCTCCCACCCAAGCCTCATCTTGTGGGGATGATGGGCAGCCTGTGAGCTGTGCTGAGTGGTTTTCCCACTAATTACCACTGCCTTCTCCTCCCCAACCCATCTGCAGCTTGCATTTCCCCTAGCCACGGATGGCCCAGTGTGCCGCTCCCTAGCTGAGAACCTAATGGTGGATCAGGCCATTATCATCTCTCACCCATCAGTGAATAATCATTATTGTTTACTCTCTTCTCTTTTTATGACGAGCACAGTTACCAAGACCGTTTTCTTTTCTTGTTTCCCATGAGGCTCTTTATTTTATAGACCTGCTCTCAACTTAGCACAGCTTTATTCTGTACAAGAAAACTACTCATCATTTAAGGATGTTCAACATAAAAAAGCTTTTCTTTTCTCCTGCAAATCAAAATGTTCAGCCCAAGCCTTACTGATCTTGACCCCCCTCATTTCTGTAAATACAAACCTTCCAAACTCATCTCAGAACATTTGCTTTTTTCTCTACCTATTCCATATGGCTTCTCTCTCCTAATGCTATTTCATTTTGAGAAACTGAAAGGAGGCGGGTTTGTGTGGGAAATGCCATGAAAAATGAAGCTTATTATATTGTAAATGCTAATTAGTTTGGAACAATGGGGCAAATACTTGCCCAAAAAATGCCTTTGTTTCCTTAGAGGTCATAGAAATTACCTTATCTTATTCTCCCACTGATGGCCTTTATATGCCTGAATAATTAAATACACAAACAATCTGTGTCTAAAGTCAGAAATAAAAATAACCAATTACAGTTGGTTGAAAGATCATCCTAAATTCTTCCCAATTCTGTTCTCACTACAAATTTTTTGTATTTTCTGATTTTTTTAAATTGTGAGCATGTATGACTTTTACAATCAGAAAAAACCTTTTTAAAAACCCTTTATTAGTAAAGTTGAAAGAAGTAGACAGACAATCTCACTAAACCAATGCTCTGCTCTTCCCTGCTTTTCTGGATGTATTGGGGTGTGATTGCTAATAGCAGCAATGCCTGACTGTTTGTGTCATGGGCTGGATTTCGGAAAGCTTACAATGTAATCTCTCTGCCAAGAATCCAATATCACATTTTTAGCTTACTGTTTGGGGTCTCATGTTTTCGCACTCCAACTCTTGACTCATTGTATGTGTGTACGCACACTTTGTTCCAGACTGTCTGTCAGAAGAACACTTCTTCCTAAATGAAGAAAAGTGTTTCTGGTGAATGCCAAGATTATATGAGGAATCATAGTGCAGAGTTGCTATTTCTTTGTTCCTGCTGCTTAATTGCTTTAAAGACAAAAATCAAGGGCAAGTGTGCTACTAAAAAAACCTTTTGTAGGGCACCCACCACTTGTACCTTTCGAAAGATCACAAACTGCATTTTGCCAACTTTTGATCAAGGTGACAAATCTTGGCTCAGAAAAGAAATTTAGCGATGTGTCAGCCCATCAATAAGCTCTGAAGAAAAGTAATTCATTTTTAATGGAAATTGTGTTTACAAAATAGACTAGGTATATAACCAAACTCTAAGAGGAGATAACTCACCCTGCCAAATAGGCTGCATACCTAATAGAGTAAAATAAAAGTGAAGCAGAACACATTGTACTTACGAAAATTAAGTACATGCAACATTTTATAGTTACTACAACAGTAATTGTACATCATACAGAAGCTTTCATGTTCAGCCTTGATTTAGATTCAAGAAGCAGAAGATAAAAGTTGGGAAAGATGGAAAAGGAATGGAGTCATTATATTAAGTAAAATTTTATACTTATTTTTCAAAAATCTTTAAGCCAATACAAGCTCCTTTTAGTCCCTAGAATTTATTGGGTCTTTGCCAATTTCTAACCTCCACTGGTCTAACTACTCTTGTTCCTTAATAAGTGTTATTATTCCCATTATAGATATTATTAAGACATTTTCTAATTTCTTTTCTGTTCTTTAATCTGCATTTTACTATAATCCTATAAGCAAGTAGGGCAGAGCCAATTGGCAAATGCAAAAAACAAGGTACCAAGGAGCTCTGCTCCCTGCCTAAAAAGACTGGAATAATCCTTCTAACAACTCTGGGTACTCACTACCTCCATTTGCCAAAACAAGAAACAGATGAATGATGCCACCATTTGACCTAATGAACTTTAGCTTTCCCAAATGTATTCAGTTTTTTACCACAAACTCAGAACAAAGGGAATAAACAGAGTCCTTGGAAAAAAAACACAAACAGAAGTCAAAGCCTTACTAATCTACAATAATTTTCAAGGCTGGAATAGCGAAAAGAGACATATATGCAGGATAACCAGTGAATATAATTGAGATCACCAAAAATGTTTGAAAATATTCCAAAGATTTAAGCAACAAAAACAAAAACAGAAAAAAATAAAAACTAAAAGAGTCAAAGCAGGAGTTTGAGGAAGGTAGATCTGAAATAAAAACCTATGGTGTTGAAAATAACACGATTATGAGTTTATGTCCTACTGGGGTCATTCATGCTCCAGCTCCTAGCTCCTAGCATATAATTGAGGCTTAATCATTTTTGATGAAGAATTTAATGCATTAAGGTCCCCTCTCTCAGTGAATCTAGCTCTAGAAAAATAAAAAACATGAAAACAAATAATTGTTACAACATAATCTCGATAATAATAGCTATCAATTTTTGAGCACTCACCAGGCCTAAGATTCTTAAATGTATTAAGTCACTAAATAGTCACAATGATCCTATAACATAGGCCATATTAACAGTCTCACTCTACAGATAAGTAAACCGAGGCAGAGAGTCACACAGATGGCAAGCTATAAAATTGGGATGAGAATCCAACATTGGTACCTGTTAGTACCACTTAGTGTAGCAACATTCTGTGCTATAATGGGAGGATACTGTGTAAATCATGGCCACTGGCAGATTGAAAAAAACAAAGTCACAGTTATTCATTCCCCTGTCTTCATATTCTTCGCAATTAACTTTGTATTTCCTCCCAGCAAGAGGTAGAATCTGTTTCCCCACCCAATGAATCTGGGCTGGCCTCATGACTTGCTATGGCCAATGAAATGTGATGAACGTGACAGGTGTTTCAGTTCTAAGCCTAGGACCCAAGAGACCTTGCTTCTGTTCATTTTCTTGGGGCTCTGCCATTGCCATGCGGGCAAACCTGGGATAGCCTGCTGGATCATCATCACATGGAACATAAACGAGTCAGCTAATTAATCCCAGCTGAGGCCTAGAGATGTGAGAAAGTTTCTCCAAGAACAGCAAAGCCTCCTAGCTGACCGGCAGCTGATGGCAGATGCATGAAAGGGTGCAGGTGAGATCAGAACTGCCCAGCTGAGTGCAGCCTAAAGGGCCAACCCATAGAAGCGGGAGCTAAATAGTTATTGTTTGAAGCCACTGTTTTAAGGTGGTCTGCTACACAGAAATAACTAAGTGATACATCCACTACATCAAAATCTGCTATGATCATGCTTAACTTTTTTAAAAGGCACATTAATGATCTGAGAGGGGAAATGTACCTTAGAATTGTCAAGATAAAAATATTTTTGGAAGGCCAATATGACAAACTGTTAAGGTCTTATGGCAGGACAATCTCAAAGACATAACCCAAATAAAGTGAGACAAGGGGCTGCGTAGTTCCTGTTTAGTTATGTGGTAAGCTGTTTCTAAAATTGTCCCCAGTAATCTTCAACTTCCCTTCAGAGTCTCCTACAAAGCTGCAATCAAGGTATCAGCTGGGTCTATTGCCTCATCTGAAACTTCAACTAGGGGAGGATCGGTTTCCAAGCTCAATGTAACTGCTGGCAGGACCCAGTTTCTCAAGGATTGTTGGACTGAGGACCTTAGTTCCTCACTGGCCATTGGCGAGAGGCTACCCTATGTCCCTGCCATTTGGACCCCTCAGTAGGGCAGTTCACAATGTGGTAGTTTGCTATTGCAGAGAAGGCATGTGCAAGGAGTACAAGCATGGTGAAAGTCGCAGTCTTTTATTACCTAATCTTGACATTGATATTTCATCATTTTTGCATATTCTATTCATTAGAAGCAAGTCACTGGGTCCAGCCCAAGCACAAGAAAGGAATTTACACAAAAGCTTATAAATACCAGGATTTCGAGATCACTGGGAACCAGTTTAGAAGCAGCCTACTATATAACTGAATTCCAGGAAATCATGAAGATGGGAATTTTGTAAACGGACTTGTGGATCAAACCTCAAAACGCTAGGCCACAGGAACCAACTTTTGAAACTTGAGGAAAGCAGTTTTTTTATTCAAATCAAACAGTGATCTTATTGTCCCAAAAGTATAACAAAGGGTGAAACTATAAATAAATTTTAAAAGGCTTAGGAAAAATTCTCAGATGCTGGTTCTATAATGGAATATTAAAGGAGGGGGATGTAAGAACTATGTGCAGTCAATTCCTAATGTTTTCAGAGTAACATCAAGAAAGACAACCTTAGCTCCCTGCAAAATGTCCCTCAGAGGCAGGCAAGATGGACCATTGGCCTAATCCGTTGTGGCATTTCTTATATACTTATGCATAACACTATGTGGGAATGCAATAAAAATTTAAACAAGGTAATAGAGTTCAACAAAATAGGAGGATGCGGCTTTTGAAAAATGGAGACATGGCATTCCTACATGATCTTTAAGACATTTGATGTGCCAGTGCTCTTTCATATTAGCTTTATCCACAGAAGCTCTTCTAAATCAGAGCTTCAAAAAGTGTGTCTTAGTTCCTCACAGAATTAAGGAGACAAAAACAGGGTTTTGTAGAGTATTACTGTTAAAGAGAGGAGGAAAATATTTGACTCCATGTGACAGGGCTCTCTTTTATACCTGCATTATGTTCAAGTGTTTAAAATGGCAAAGCCATCTATTTTGCCCTGAGGCAATGTCTAAGTAGATATTTTAGGCATACACTTGGGGTTTGGGGGGATTTGTTTTCCTCAAGTTTATAAAGACAAGAATGAGGATGGGTATATTCAAGGTTTATGCTTTACAATACACATAGTAGGGCAAATAAATGTTCCTTGCTAATGCAATAGCACTTAATTAGAAGATAAACATTCTCAGTAAAAAGAATGAATTTAAAAGTTTCTGCATAAGCAGAGTCTACATTTTGACATTGTAAGAGCAGTAGTTTCTGTCAATCAACCTGAATTCTCTTTAAGCCTTAAACATATAAGTCACATTGAGAGGGTTATGCATTTCACAAGTGGATTTATATATAAATACTTTTGCTGGCTCCAGTTCAACACAACAAAAGAAGTCAAACATTAGTCTGTATTTGTATTTCTTTGCTGAAGTGTTTTGACATAAACTACACACAATCCTAGCTGAAAAGCAGCAGGCAGTTTGGAACTAGCTGCTCCTCACACTTGCATTCTTTGTGATATGATTTTTTCCTACTTGGAAAATTAGAAAGCTATAAGTAAAAAGTTTACTCAAACTCAAGAGAAGAAATTTTAAAAGCAGCATAGCATTTTTGAAAACTGCTAGCTTCACACATAATTTACTTTCTACATCTCAGAATTCCTGTAAGTATTCAATTCCCAAATTCCAACTGCACAATTTATACTCAGCATTTATATCTTTTGGAGACAGAACGTAATACATATTATATCTAGAAGTCACTCAGAATGCCCATTTCACCAATTCAGTTCTTCCAATGCAGAGAAAAGACATTCTTAGTTAAAACCACTAAACGCCCAGATAACATTGCAAATTATGTTGGAGACATCTAAGAAAAGGAATATTTGAGGAAATTTTCATACTTACATATGTCTGCATAGAGTTAGAAAAAAAATCTCTGTAGATGACCTGTATTAGTCAGTTGTTGCTGCAACAACACTTAATAACAAACTAACAAACCACCCTAAAATTCATGAACTTGAAGAAACAATCATTTATTCTCACATTCATCAGCAGCATGTTAGCTGCCACTTGGCTAAGCGAGGTTGGAGTCCAGGCTCCAGTCTCCAGGGTAGGTTCAGATCTAATCCACGTGTCTCTTATGTTCCTTGGATCAGCAGTTGCCAGGGGCATGTGGTCAGCTCAACACTTCTCAATTTGAGACCCAGGCTGAAACAGCAGCATGTTATATGAGGCAGGTTGTCCTTCCTGGGGATCTCAAAGTGCAAAAAGGCAAACCTAACCATGAAAGCATGTGCAAAGTCTCCACTTATATCACATACACTAACCTTTCTTTGGCTAAAACATGATCAAGTCCAGAATCTAGGGATGGAGAATTATCCTTTGCCACAGTGAGGCCATGGTAATAAATCAGCCTTTCACACTACCATTTCTGGGTGTTATTACCAACCTTAAGTAATCAATGGAAAATTTCTGCTTTCTTCCAAATTGAGTGTAAATTTACTGTTGTACTTAAAAACTAAGAACTCAGAGGGCATATTTTATCAAAATATTCTTATACTTCTTTGCTGTAAATCTGCCTACAAAGGGAAATTCTATATTTTAAAAATGCCCATGGTTGTAAGTTTCATATCAAATATAAATTAATGAATATATAAATAAATACATACAGATATAGACACAGATTAAGTTTAGATTTAAATTTAGATATATAACTCTTTTACTATTTTCTTCCTCTTCTAAATTATTTAGTTGGAAGTCAACACTGCTATAATCTATACTGCATTAAGTCCTTAAAAATAGCTTATTATTCCAAAGAGAATAAATTTTAAACAAAACAACATGAAAATAATAAACCAAAAAATAAATGTTAAAATTCAGATTGCATTTTGCTAATACCAATAATACAGCTGATATTTTTAGTCCCACTGAGACAGGGCAGCAGCTTCAACTTCCTTTAATTTGAGACTTTATATGACAACCCTAAGTCAATGGCCCAACACTCATACACTATTCCTCCAGAATCCTGGTTTGTCTAAACTCCTGTGACCTGATAAGCTAGAAATTGCTCTCGTCCAGATTGTACTCGTTTCTAAAGCAAATGTGTGAGGTTGGCACAGCAACCTCTGTTGATTGCTTTCTCTGGAGCAAGTTATAAAAAATGTCTATCACAGTATCTGTTCTCTGATGGAGCATAAAAAGTAGTAACACAAACATTTATTTCCAGTCACTCTATAAAAAAGCCTCGCACAGTTAGTTTTGGGTGCAATCACGTGTTCCTTTAATATAAGTTGAGTAGACGGGTTTTGTCTCTTGCAAACTATATCCTCACAAAAAATTTTGTTTGTGCACATTTTCCCTTTTGGTATATAACTTGACTGCAAATTCCTTCAGGTCAAGAATTATTCTCTTTGCATCCCTGAAAACACCGTATGCCATGCCTTGTATTTAGGAAGTATTTGATGAATCTGCCCAAATGAACTGAATCACTGGATTCCACCTCCTATAAATCCATTGGCTTAAAGGAGTATTTACTAGTCTCTCGGGGAAGATAATGATTGTTCTTGACAGCTGTAGGTAAATTATGAAAAATGAGGTAAATCGCCAGAATGAAAGACCAAACTATGAGTCAGATATACTTGGGCTCCAACCAAAATGGCCAGGATAAACCATATTGGCTTCACAACAAACAAATGGAGTTGGACTTTGTCTCCTGTCTTAAAAGAGAATCTTTATTTCCACGAACACGTTTTGGCCGGAATATGAAGAGAGTGTGTGCCCTGGTGAAAAACTGCATTCAATAAAGCAGTGCTGGTTGCAAATAATTTTAGCCATGTAGTAAATAAAAAACTGTGAAAGCTAAGAAACTTAAAAGATACTATAGAAGCTATGTAAAATACATGCTTGTAAACTTACACATAAATTTGGTCAATTTGTTTAAGTAATGACAGTCAAATATCCAAATAACTCGGCTAAAAACTATTAAGATCTTTGTTCTGTGTTCAGAAAATAGCTTAACAAAATTCTTAAGGGAACTGAGTCTACAATGTGATTTTTGTGTAGCAATAACCTACTTAAACAGTGTTTCTAGCTTGTTTTCAGAAGCTCAAAAATAATTGTTAAAAAATGAATTCGCATGTTAAAGATGCATATCATCATATACTAATTTTGTTTTCGCTTTGTCAAAATACACACAGATAAGCACTAAAAATAACCAGATAACAAAGATTGTTATCCCATTTCTTAACAGAAAATGATTACAATTTAAACTAATGTTAAGTTCTTCCTCTCCATATATGTTACCTGACCATCAACCACTCAGAACACCATTAAAAGTCATCCATATAAAGTTATCCAATTAAAAAGTTTTGCTTCACCCATGCCCACACCCACCAATACCCATTTACCAATTAAATAAGCATTTGCCCTTTACACAAATCATCACCTGTCTGATTTTTTGGAATTAAAGTCAAAGGAATAAATTTTTTAAACTTTTTATTATGAAAAATTTTAAACATAGATAAACACATTATACTAGTATAGGGTAAGGATTTTCTAACAAGGAGATCCTATTGATTTCAGTCTTATTTGATAGAACTATAAACAGAAACATAACCTAGCATCCTATTCTCTTTTATGTCCCTGATACTGTTCTTCACTAGAATTCCAAACAGGGAGGAAACAAAAGATATTCTGCCTCCTCCCTGACTCCATTCTTGGATATTTCTGTCCATATCATTTCCCATCCATCCTCAACTCAACTCAATCTCTCTTAACTCTATGAGGAATTTGAGAAAATTAAAAAGACCTCATTCATTCATTCGTTCACCAACTATTTGTAGTTACATACCAGGAACCGCAATAGGTGGTGGAGAGCCCACACAGAAGTTGGACATAATTTCTATCCCATATGGAGCTAATAGGCTAATGAGATAACAAAACTTAGACAATTACAAAAAGATGTGGTAAGTGCTATAATGTGAACATACCACTTACCATTAGAGCAAAGAGGAGGATTCCATCCAGAGATGTAAAATAGCTGGGTATCAAGGAAGATTGTTCAGAAGAAGTAATATCTAATCGAAGACCTAAAAGATAATTAGAAATTAACCAGGCAAAGATACAGGGGAAAGTATCCAAGGCAGAGAGAATGGCATAGGAGAACTTGCTACATCTGAAAAAAAAAAAGGGTCAAAGTTTAGAATGGTTAGAGCATAAACTTGGCGTAAGGAACAGCATGTTGAGGAGAGAATAAAGGAATAAATGAGGCTGGGGAGATAATCAGGGGCCAGTTTTTGCAGCATCTTGTCTTTCAAGTGAAGGGAGTTTATATTTTATCTTCAAGGCAGTAGGGATCGTATAGGAAGACCACGACATGAACAATAGATTTGATTTTAGAGTAATCCTCCTCGACATATGTGATGAATAACAATGAAGGGAGGCTGGAGAGGACAAGGAGGGAAGAGGGACATGTGAGAGGCTGCAGCAGTATTGCTGGTGAGAGATGATGGTGGCTTCTTCTAGAGTGGAGGGAGTGGAGATGGAGAGAGGTAGAAGGATTTAAGGGTTACATAAAGGGGGAAGACAACCATTAGTGAATGGTTGGTTCCTGGAGGAGAAAGAAATCATGATGCTCAGGTTCCTGCTTAGCCAACAGAGTAGATGATGGTATCATCTGCTGAGATAAAGAGCCCATTCTGGGCCTAAAGTCACTAGGATATGTCCAGGAGCTATGTTGGAATTAGGATGAACACAACTAGATTGGATAAATGCAGATCCTGGGAATCATCATGGAAGTTTGATGGTCATTTGCCTGACTATTTAAATATGTCCCCTATTTGGACATTTGCCTCTTTACCACAGGCCACCAACCTGGTGAAGGGGAAAGGAATCCAGGTTAGGAATCAAGAAACTTGGATTCTAGTCCAAGTTCTGCCTCCAAGAAGCTGTGTGGCCTGAGAAAATCCCTTTTAGTCTCTGGGCTTCATTATCTGCAGAATAATACGATTAAAATTATCTCCAAGTTCCTTTTGGGTTTCAACATCCTATTGCTATGGTTCCAGTTAATCTATTCCCTGTTTATTGAAGTTTACTCTAAAAATAATAAGCAAGACATTGAACAAGAATTACCACAGGCAGTAAAGCTCCCTTTGTTCTTTGATATTAGCAATACCTTAAAAAATCTTTTTGATAGTAAAAAAAAAAAAATATCCTAGGTTGTTAAAATGACTATATTTTATTATTCTACAAGATATTTGGAACTGTATTTTTTAGTTTTCCTGCTGTCTTGCACAGCTACTGACCCATTTTGAAGAATTTGTGTAACGCAGTACCTGAAATATAAATACTGAACCTGAATTTTTTAATCAGCTAAAAAACATCAATTAGTATTTGACTCATCTTTAAAATTATTTTGCCAACTATTTTCTAGCCTTATTTTTAATTACAAGAGGAAAAGAAAAGCTGTTTCCAACTTCTTTCATTATTCCTTCTAGAAGAGCTATCAGGTCTTCTTTCTCTACCCCTCCCTAACCCCTACCCCTCAGGAAGAAACATTTAATTCTTACGAAGAAACTTAGAAACAGAAGCCAGTCATGTTTCTTGATAGTAATTTTCTTTGTTATTGTGAGTCCCTTGCAGAAGATATATCTGAAATAGATTTGGAGACTGCTTTCTTCCACTGTTATATGGCCAATAGTAGCAATCCAAGTCAACAGGGAATGAAATAAAAGCATATTTGAACACCAGACTTGTATGTCCGATGGCTTCTAGAATATTTCCATTGGCTTGTCTCACTGCCACCTCACATGTTGGGACAGTGCCCAATGCATGGTAATAACAACAGCTATCATTTATTGAGTCCTTAGTAGTGCCACCGACTTTACCAGGAGTTTAGCACACATATCTCAGTTTTCACATTAGTCTGTGTATTATCCCCATTGTACAGATGAGAAAAATTAAGACTCAGAGAGTTTCTTGCCCAAAGACCCTTCACAGGTAGAAAGTGGTAGAGCCTGGGGCTCAGACAGATGACATCTGGTGTCAGAGTCTGGACTTTAACAACTGGTCTGCATGGCTTCCACATAACCACTAAATAACTATTATTGTTGAAAAGATGAGTAGATGCATATATGCTGTCATCATTTTATCCCAAATAAGCTTGTCCCAGTTTCTTTGCTCTGTCAGTCTCCTTTGCAATCCTATGACTACCGATAGCTTAAAAGTGTTTCCTGCCTGTCTTATATTCATCTGACACAACTTACAAGTCTGGTAATATTCTAGGAGCAGTACAATCTCTACTCTCTAGAGTTTACATTCCAGAGTAGGAGATGGATAGTAAACAAGTAAATACATAAATCAACAAAGGACTTACAAATTGTAGAAGTGTTTTGAAGGCAATAAAACAGAATAAAGGGATAGAGAGTGACTGGGGGGAGATCTATTTTCCTTTGTCTTCTTGATATTCCCCCTATCTATTCTCACTGCCAGACCCCAGTAGAGGTTCGGTTCTTGGAAACCTTATTACCATTGTACCTTCATACCTCTTCTTGCTTCCTCTAGGTTCTTTTTTTTTTTTCAGTCTATCATGCTGACCTCTTTATAACAACATCCCTAAATTGTCACTTTCACATATTGCATTTTGCTGTATGTTGGGCTCAAACACCTCATTTTACACTCAAGTCCCTCCGTCATCTTGTCTCATCCTACAAATCTAAAACACTTTCCTTCCTTCATCCACAAGTGTCTCTGGAGCATCTCCTATGTGTTAACCATGACGCACTCCTCAACATAAGACATCTGGTCCTTTTGGCCAAGTTTCTCAAGTGCCCTACATACCCCATGCTCATTCCCACAAGCCTGATACCAGAATGGCCTTTTCTGCTCTGTCAACCTATTAAACTCTCCTTGTCATCTACAGCCCAGCTGAAGTCTCAGTTTTGCAATTAAGTTTTCTCTATGCCATTCTACACTAATGTCCTTTTCCTTAAAAATCACATTAATTTTCATAGCTTTCCATTCAAGTACATTGCTTTGCAGTGCTCCCTAATCATTGTGTGAATGTGTGTGCTGTACACGTGTATGTGACTGAAGCCTGTACCTTTGTTCAAGACAATAAAACAACTCTTACATTGCTGTCTTATTCCTGAGTGTCAATGATCACAATAGCAGCGAAAATTTATTTAGCACTTAACATTTGCAAGGTACTGTGCTAAATGTTTTACACAGTGTAATTTCTTACCCCTACAACAGTAGGGTGGGTGTCACCCTTATTATCCCCATTTGGCAGATAAGGAAACTAAGGCTTGGCTAGATGAAGTGACTTGGATAGGATTACATTGTTAGCAAATAGCAACCCGGAATTTAAGTCTAGGATATGTGGTTTCAATGTCTGCAATCTAATCTCTAAGCCATGCTGCCTGAACATGACCCTCAGCATTATTTTATACTTTCATTCCCCAGCTACTTCCCAGAAAGACTCAAGACCCTTTACAGGAAAATGCACTATGCTGGGGGTGGTGTGGTGGGGAAGAGAAAAGACGTATAACACCAGAGCAGGATTCTGCCTTCTAGGGGTTGTTACTGTAAGGACTCCAGGGGGAAAAGCCATGACCACCACAACTGACAAAGAGGTAAGCCTTCCACTGAGGAACTGGTAGGTAAGAAGTGAGAATATCTTAAAGTCACTGGACAGGACAGCAGTGAGAGTTGCTTTATGGTAAAGCTGACGATACACATCAAGAACCTCAGAGAATCACTCTCAACAGTAAGGGGACACAACAAACTCACTCGGGGTTCTCTGTAAAGGCCAGAGGACTTTTGATAACTATGCTGTAAAATAACTGGAAATAGAAGGAGATGTATTAGGCATTTATCGGGGACAAAAAGTGAGCTGTTCGGCAGTTAAGACAATCCTTAATATTTTTTTCTATTTTTAAAATAGTTATTTTGTAATGTAGTGTTTAATACTGAATTGGTTCTGTTCTCTGGGAGTCCCACATTAAAACATCTGGTATTTTGCATCTCAGTGCGGATTATTCATTTTCATTGGTTTTCCTCTGGCCAATTTTTTATGATTCCCACTCCCACTGCCTTCCTACAGCCTTCTGTTATATATATATATATATATATATATATATATATATATATATATATATATATATACGTACACACACATATATACGTAAAGCTATGTGGACACTGTGGAATAAGGCTACCTTTTCTAGGACTGGGCATTTTCAGGTTTGTCTATGACAAGATTGATGGCTGGGAGTGTGCCCAAGGGCCCTGAAGTCCCAGCCAGCAACTGCTTCACTGCTAAAACTTCTGTGGGAGATGGAAGTTTTCAGAGGACTAAATGGAGGAAGAAAAGGTGCTTCATTAACTTGAACCTACCTTTAAAATTAGAGGGACTGGACTAAAAGAGGGAAAATTCGGTTCAAAGTGAGGAGAGTAAGTTATGGCTAATAACCATAATCAGCTCCGAAGGTGTCTTCACTGTAGAGACAACGCATTTTTAGAGTTTTAAAATCTTGTCAGAAAACGCCACATAATAATGAAAAAGGCCACACAGAAGCATCTACCAAGGAACATTGCTATCATTTGATTTTGTTTGTAATTTTTGCTTGGGGCATGGGTTTTAAGTTGTAATTGTCTATGCCAGCTACATTTTTAAAAGTAAAATATTTGTAAAGTCTATTGTTTTTTTTTTTAAAGCACCATACAGTTGGAGTGTGAAATACAAATAAAAAGCTAAAAAATCATATACAATAAAGATAACAATCAATATTCCAAAAATACAAATGACTATCAAGTTTAATGTAAGTATCTCAGCAACTAAAGCAAAAAGGAATTTTAACCAGTTGTACAGTTCTGAATTTAATGACATCATCTACCATGGAAAGAAAATTATTTCTACTTTGTTTTTCTTGAAAATTTCCTCATTGCCCTGTGATTTCCCACAAATACATGCACTTTCAGAGACTTAAGGGGTTTTTCCCCTTACTTCTTCATATGCAAATGCAAATATCATCCCAAGCATATTGCCTAGTACTCTGTAGTGTATTGAGTTCAGCATGTTGAAACTTTCTGGTTTTGATTAAAACACACACCTGAAAAATTCATGAATGTAATATATTTCCTTCAAGTCATTCCTAAATACCTCATTCCACCATTACCAACATGTGCAAAGTTATGTAATTATGTCCTGAGGAGATGAGGCTCAGCAGGGTGTAAGGTGATAGGCTTGAAGAATAAGTGTTCAAAGACAGCATCTTGCCCAAGAGCCATGTCCTAACACAGACCCTGAATCCCAAACTGCACCCATTTAGCAACCTTAGAATCAGCCTTCTCCAACTATATGCACTTCAATAGCATGCCTTGCCAAGGAGACAAAACCACTGTTTGTCTCTTTCTTTCATGCACTATCAAGCTTCCATGAACGACATGCTTTTGGTTTTTCCTTAGCTGCTTTTAATAGGTTTAAAACCCTGAGGGTGCTGATATATGATTATATAAACATTTTTTTCAAGATACACATTTTCTCAAGTCTAAATAAATAGCATATATTCAGTCTGTAATTGGCTTTTATCAGGAGCCATTCTCCCTCTCCCTTAAAAACAGTATGGGCTTTGTGGTTCTCACTCAAAGTCCTTAAAGAAGAAAAATATATGTATTAAAGGTACAGTAAGCTTTAGAGTCTTACATCGATTGTTCTCTGCCAAGAATCCCATTTTGAATGTTTTATTTTCCCCCCAAAGTTGTGTAAAGGAACAAAGTGGATATTATTCTTTAAATCTAAGTTTAAACAGCTTAATGAGTGGAGCCAATTGAAGTAAATCATAATTGCTAAACAGGATTAAGTTTACAACAGCCTTGTGAAAGTCTGCAGAAAAGCACAACACGAAAATAGCCCTAGACAACAGAAATGCATTTGTATGGAGCCGCTGTCCCAAGACTCCTTTCTCTAAAATGCCGGTATTATGAATCAATGTGTGTAAAACAGTAACCTTCGTGGTCCTGTGTTCTAACTTGATCCATATTATTTATGTTCCACACTTTATCATATAACTGGCAAAAATTTTCAAATAGTAAGACTCAACATGCCATCATCAGTGATGTACAATCAGGCTGAATTACTTTCTCCTGCATTAGTAAATTAGGGCAATCCCACCCAGTTGTACTCATTTGTCCACCTTTTGTACTACACAATTTTTCTTCAGACTAATGGATTTTATGCAGGCGATCAAAAGTTGTGGGTCTTCTTCTCAATTCAATTAGCTAAATTATTTCTTGCCATTTCAAATTATAGCCAGAGTCTCCACAAGGCAGCAATTTTTAAAAATTGTAAAGTGGGATTATTTATGCTCAGATATCAGACCTATAGTAAGAATAGCCCAAACCCTGATAAGATACAGAGAAGGAAAGGACAATAAGTAGGTGAACTGGAACTACTGCCAGACTGCCTGCCCAACTTTATAAGCCCTCTGCCCACAATGATCTACTTGCACTCACTTGCACTCTACTTCCAATCTACTTGGAATTTTACTAAGGCTCTAAGATAGAGCAAACACTTTGGTGCAAGTTTCTCAACAAACCTTTGTCCAACCACTATTCTGGCCAGATGCTCAGGAAAAAGGGGTTCTGTGGACTAAAAATTTGGGAAACGCTGAATTTTACAAAGCTCGTTAGCATATTAAAAGCTCCTAGAAGCCCTACATAAACTTTTAATTCCGTTAACTTAGCTAAACCCCCTGCTTCCCAAAATTAAGAGGACACAGAATCTCATTTTCAACATAACATCCCACAGAACCAATGTTCTGCCAGGATTCACTTTGGGAAACCCAATTTTAGAGCTCCAATTTAGCTTTCTGCTTATGTTGTCTTGACTGATTCAAGCTGGATGATATGTTGTAAATAATCCACTGTACCTTAACGGAGAGTGCCATAATCTCTAGAGCTTGGTGGATGGTTTGAGTTTTATGTAAGTTGGAATTTCTTGTGGGGCTTAAGCTACCTGCTAATTTTGAGATTGAACCATGCATTCACTGTTACATTCCACCTTAGTGCACAGAGTGAAAGGTTTTTGGAGTGTGCCAAGTTGACCTGTTACTGTAACTTCTACAAACACTTAATTTTTGCCCAACATTGAACCTCACTTGACTAGTATTAGGGTAGGCAAAGTGAATTATTTAATACTCCACTTGACTGGTATTAAAGTCTCCACTTGACTAGTATTAAGGTGACCAAAGTGAATTGTTTAACACTCACTCTCACTTTATTGAATCCAGGTCCAGGCCTTCCACAGCAAACAAACAAAAAACCATCCTTGATTAATTACACTAAACTTCTGATTTCCCTTTCTGTGGTCAAGTAACATCCTCAGAACACAACATTCCATCTAATCAGGCAATGTCATAGACCCTTAGCTCCCGAAATTCAGAAATCTGCAAAGCGTATCTCCACCATCAGTGTAATTCAGTGAGGACCTAGCATAATAAAGTCTTAGCTCCAAAATGCTAAGTTTTGCCAGAGCATATGCGGTTATAAAAGCAAATGTGTACTATGCATAATATTATGTCACATTATCGGGCACATTTTTTAAAAAGGCAACACCCACAGGTCTGAACAACTTCAGTTTTATGCAAATTCTGCATGCACTAAGACGTGCTTACTTGTCACTTTTTTGTTGTATCAGCACAGTGCCCCAGGGAGGAATCACATCTCACTTTGCTTTGCCATTATTACTGTCTACCTTTGTAAATACTCTTCTCACTTGCTAAAGGTTTTCTGGCTCTACACAAGAGTTCTTCATTCACAATCTTCTTTTGTGACTGGCAGAGAGGAGATTCTGTGAGTACAATAATGCAACTCAATCCTCCTTGGGAATTCAATATGCTGTACCATTGATGCCCAACCCCACACGCCTTTTATAATCATAGCCATCATCTTTTTATTATGTCTTGGACTTGAGGAGGCCTGAAAGCAGATGTAACTCATGATGACCTGACTTCAATGAGAGAATGAACCAGGTGGCTAATTGTCTCTAAAACAAATACACTGATAATTAGCAGGAGAGCACAATGCAACAGAAGCCTAACCACCAACCTTTATTTAAGTTAAGCAAATGGGTGAGCAAATGATGCAGCTGCACCACACTTTGACAAGTTAATAAGGCAGCCATACTTCATCTCCTCAGCCACACTAGCCAAAGCATGCCCTCAGGACTTGGTATCAATGATACTAAAACTGTGAACTTGGGAAATTGTCAATGCTTACAGTGAAAACCCCTTGCCTGACTACTTGGTGGAGCCAGGGTTTAAGCTGTTAGATTTTCTCACCTATGGGACAGTGCGGGTCAAATCAAAGACAAAAGAAAATTGATGAGATCTCATCCATACACACTGGAAGTGCTATTAATTGCAGCTCTCTAAGAGTGCTAATTTAGTGACAAAATCATTGCAGATTTCATTTTTCTAGGGTTTAGCATTACTTGGCTTGGGTTGGCTAATGTCTAGATCAGGGTTCAGCAAGCTTTTTCTGTAAAGGGCCAAACAGTAGATATTTTAGTTTTTGCAGACTTTATGGTCTCTGTCACAACTACTTACCTGTGCCATTTTAGTGCAAAATACCAGTAGATAAGACATAAATAAATGGCTGGCTGTATTCCAATAAAACTTTATTTATGAACTCTGAAATTAAGTTTTATATAATTTTCACTTCAGAAATATTATTCATCTTTTGATTCCTTTTCAACTATTTACAAATTTAAGAATACTTCTTAGATCATGAGCCATATAAAAACAGGCTGTATTTGAACTATGAGCTATATAGTTTGCTAACCACTGGCCTAGATAAATGAATTGATCTTCATTTAAGGATTCAGAGATAACATGGGGTTATTCCTGTTTATTTGTTTCTTAGTTGCACAAGGGAATTCAGTTCATGAGAAAGAACTGAAGCCATAAGAAAGGGCTATTCAAATTACTCGATTCAATAAATACATACTGATAATAATCTGCTGTACAAGTCACAGGTCCTAACTAAGGGCCTAGACTCTCTGAAGTAGATTTTGATTCAGAGTTCCAGTAGCAAACGGATCAACCTTAGGGATCAGGCAAAGGGACTCTTCCCTGGATGATTTGTCAATAGGTATTAAAATACACATATTATGTGGCCCAAATTCTTCATTTCTGGGAATTTATCCTAACAAAATAACTAAAATTGTGTGCAAAAATTAAACAACATCAAGGACGTTTTTTACCTTATTATTTACAAGGGGAAAAAACTGGAAATAAACAATAGAAATGTCAAACAGTGGCATTGTTATTGTCAATGTTAAATAATAGGAACTTAAATAATTTATGGTAATATTCTATAAAATGGATTATTATGTAGCCATTAAATGTATGATGCATAAGACTATCTATTATGGGCAGGGTGTGGTGACTTACGCCTGTAATCCCCTCACTTTGGGAGGCTGAGGCAGGCAGATCACTTGAGTTCAGGAGCTCCAGACCAGCCTAGGCATCATGGCGAAACCCTGTCTCTACAGAAAAATACAAAAATTAGCCAGGTGTGGTGGCACGTGCCTAAAGTCCTAGCTACTTGGGGGGCTGAGGCAGGAGAATTGCTTGAGCCCAGGAGGCTGAGGTTGCAGTGAGCCGTGTTTGCACCACTGCACTCCTGCCTGGGTGACAAAGTGAGACCCTGTGTCAACAAACAAACAAAAACTACGTATAATGAAAGGATGTTCATCTAGGAGAGCAAGCATGTAACAAAACAGTAAAGACCAAATGATCTCATTTTCACTTTTAAAATTGCAGAAAATATCTAGGAGGATAACTAAGGTGCTGGTTTGCATCACTGAGAGATGGTTTACGACTAGTCCTTAATTTCTTCTTCTTTTGTATTATATTTTCTTGTTATTTTCAATTCATTCATTCATTCAAACCGTATTTATTAAGCACTTAACATATTCCAAAACATGTTTTTCTACAGTGGAAACATTATATTGTGTAATTTTTTTTAAAAACTAAACATTTAAAAGAAGAAGTGATCCCCCAAAACTTAACGTAAGAATGTACAAGCAATTGGAGTGAATTGCATGGATGCCCACCTCATAGAGGAGATACCGAGGAAGACGAGGACCAGAGCGACTAAGGCAGACACAGCTGGGAACTGGGCCTAAGATATCTAAAGCTACATGGTGAACAACTGTTAGCCATACTGCAAGTACCTATGCCACCCTTTCTACCATCTTATAAAACCATTTCCCAACCCTATGAAGGGGCCAGTGGATAAGATACTAAAACAAGGCAAAGATCTAGCCTAATAATACAGTCCTATAACGCCCCCTTCTTCTGACAGAGAGAGTGAAAAAATGAAAGAAAGGGAGATTTGGGCAGTCTGCCTATTCAATCTGGAGATTGAAAAAAAAACAAAAAGCAAGTGACTTAATACAATATCCTCATCATGGTAGAGTCTAGACTGCACTAGATTGGGGTAATTTTGACATCTTTTGTCAAGCATAAGTATTTTAAAGCACATACGGCAAAGTATCAGAATATGCAGAAGTAGAAATGCAAACATTTCCACGTTTTTCCTGCAGACCTCTTTGACTTGCTGGTCTCACTGAAGCATGTATCTTTTTTTTTTTTTTTTTTTTGAGACGGATTCTGGCTGTGTCACCAGGCTGGAGTGCAGTGGTGCAATCTCAGCCTCACGGCAACCTCCGTGTACCAGGTTCCTGTGAAGTGATTCTCCTGCCTCAGCCTCTCCAGTGGCTGGGATTACAGGCACGTGCCGCCACACCTGGCCAATTTTTTGTTATTAGTAGAGACAGTGTTTCACCATGTTGACCAGGCTGGTCTCTAACTCCTGACCTCAGGTGATCCGCCCCCCTCAGCCTCCAAATGCTGGGATTACATGCGTGAGCCACTGCGCCTGGAGGGTATGTGTCTTTTCAGGTGCTAAGCCTAAATAATTGTTCTTCTGACATTCAAGATTCAGTCATTTTCTACCGCTTCTGAGATTATACCTTTTGTGTGGTTCAGAAAACCATAGAGATAAGAAGAATTTACAGGGTTATTGGAAGATGAGGACATACAATTCCAAGACCATCATTTATCACATATTATTTCAGCTATGAGATTTTTGTAGTGAAAACTCAGATACAGAACAATTGAATAACAATTGAGCCTGAATACTAAAGTGCATTGCTTTTAGTAAGTTCTCATATGAATTCAGACAGTTAGATGTGGCTTCAAACAAACTGATGCCTTATTGAAAACACAGGGTGTCTATTTCATTTTCTGCATCTCTCTCTTCCCATTGACATTGAATAATTCTCTTCCAGCCGCCTAAAATAATAGTTCTGGTGTGTAGCTGGCTGACAACCCAACATACAATCAAAACCATGCTGGCCAGATATGTGTAACTGCTTCTCAGCCATTGCTGATCCATCTGTCACTTTCCATACATTGGGTTGGAAAAAGTATTCAGTGAGCAGATAAAGTCTACCAAGCATGCACGCATGCACACATCACACACACAGAGACACACATACTTATTTGCCCTGTATGGGATTATGTGGGCGTATGTATTTATCTAGAATATAAGCCAATATTTTTCAACAACAGTTTTATCTCCATTACATAACAGTTTGTTGTTGTTGTTGCTTAATTTCAGAATAAGCTATCCTTTCTCCTCCTTCCAAGAAGAAAACCAGAAGTGTTGCTTTCACTACTGCCATTTTTCAAAAGACCCTCATCTGTACTCCAGAGAGAACCAGGTTGGGGCACAAATATTTGCATCAGCTATTTTGGTTCTATAAACACTCAAAGGAGCAGCAATAGTAGGAACAAAAGAGAAACCTAGAAACAGTTGTTCTAGTCTTTAATATAACACTTAATATTTCCATTAATGTATGAAAATTCTCCAGATGCTGGTTATAAGTTGCATTGCTATTTTTACTTTTATTTTCATCAATAATAATCTCAGCTTTTATTGGGCATTTCTTTTCCAGAGAGCGCTAAGAAGTTTATGCAAATCATTTTTTATCTTCACACCATCTTTGAGACATAGCCAAGAAGTAGATCATTTTCTACTTGAAAAGATAAAAAGAAATTGGTAGAGATGTCAGCACAGGGAAAGATAACTGGCCTGTCTCCAACCAATTCTCTCTCCAGTTATTGCCACTCTGGCAAACCATGATTTTTTTTTTCCTTTTTGTTTTTTTTTTCCCCCCCAAGATGACATCCCCCAGGCTGGAGTGCAGTGGTGTGATCTTGGCTCACTGCAACTTCCACCTCCCAGGTTCAAGCAATTCTCCCTGCCTCAGCCTCCTGAGTAGCTGGAATTACAGGTGCCTGCCACCACGCCTGGCTAATTTTTGTATTTTTTAGTAGAGATGGGGTTTTTGCCATGTTGGCCAGGCTGGTCTTGAACTCCTGACCTCAGGTGATCTGCCCTTCTAGGCCTCCCAAAGTGCTGGGATTACAGGGGTGAACCATCGCACCTGGCCGATCTTTTTTAAAAGAAAGTTAGGTCATGTCTTTCTGATGCTTGCCCTGAGGGCTGCAACACCTTGCCTGATCTGTCTGCTCTGAAAGCATATCTCCTGCCTCCTTCTTTGCTCACTATGCTCCTGTGTTATTAACTGCCCAGGGTTTGGTATCCCAGAATCATTTCCAGTGACAAAAATTCATGTAAGAGTCATTTATGTGCAAAGCTTCCAGAAAAAAACAATAGGGGAACGAGGAAGTGGAACCAGGAAGGGAAGGAAACCAACTGAGACGAAAAATCAAGCAAAGTCCCAAAGAGGACATCTTCAGCTCAATTCCACAGAGAATCTCTGGGAAGGTGACCCTCACTGGGGGCAAGGGAGATGGAGAATTTGTACCTCCACACCCATCAGTCATTGGGAAAGGGCTTCCCTGAGGGATATACATTCCGAAAGCTTCTAACTCTCAGGATTTGCAGGCAAAGTGAATTCTGGCACTCTGAAGGCAGCTCTCCAACAAGGCAATGCAGATGCTGCCACTGGGAGGGAAAGATACCAGATGCTAATAAATCTGAAGGGATATGGGCAGAGCCATGACAGTGCCTGCTACACTGGGCTTCTGTCCTAAAACACTCCATGCAGGTGTCATGAGGCCTCATCAAAGTCAGTTCTCCTGTGAAACTCTCTTCCCCTGGTCCTTTGCACAGGTGACTTCTTTTTCTTAAGATGGCCTCTGATTCATTTTCACCCCCTTCTCTCTCTTGTAAACGGAACGAAGCTATCTGTTTAAAGGAAGCTCTCCCTCAATCCATCCCTCCAATGCCCTGTTACATCATTCTTGGCATTTAACACAATCAGTCATTGTTTGCTTACTTCTTGTCCATTGCCCCAGTGGAATGTAAGCTCTGTGAAAGCAGGGATAGTGTCTGTCTTGTGTCCACTGTATCCTGAGCACCCAGCCCAGCTTCTGATACCCAGGAGGCACTCACTCAACTGGTATTTCTTTAAGAAGTGAATAAGTAAATCATACTTTTTTACACAAAACAAGTTCATGTGCTCTGCTATGGATAGCAATTAACTTTAAGATACCTAAAAACAAACTTGGAAGAATAGAAAAAATTTTCATGGTATTAAAAGCCGAAACTCTACAGTGATACATCGATAAGCTAAGGCCAAAGTAATCCAAGCATTAAAAAAAAAAAAGGAAGTTAAAGATGAAACTTTCTCCTCTACATTTAGTGGAAAAGTCAACAAATGGTAGAAATGAGAAAACTAAAAAAGGATTTTTTGGGGGGGATGTTTCTATTTTAATAAACCAGATTGTTTCTAAATTGGGTACGGGAACTTCTTTCATACATAATGTTTATTTTTAAATTACTCTCCCCCCTAAAAATAAGGTGTTTACCATGTAGGCTGAGCTTACTTGAGTTGTCTGTGATAGATGGATACAAAAACGGCCCCAATTTTTTTTCTCCTATATTCAGTGGGAGTTGGTTTTTCCCCCTTACTGAGAGCCATTTCTCACCTCTTAAATCCGGATAGTGTTTGCCAATAGAATGAGGTCAAAGTGGTAATGTTCCAGTTTAGATTCCAGGCCTCAAGAGAATTTCCATGCTTCTACTCTCTTGGAACCCGGCCATCACCATGTGAACACATCCAGACTGAACTGGAAGGAGAAGAGACCACAAGAAGCCAAGATGATATTTCCCAGCCATGACCATCCTAGACTAGCCAATCCCCCACTGACCACAGGACATGAACAAGCTCAATGAGATTGAGATTGGTCAAGCCCAGCCTGTATCAGTGAATCTACCCCGCAAACACACAGACTTACAAGGAGTAATAAATGTAGTTTTAGCCACTACAGATATTTGCTGCACTACAGTAGCTAAATGAAGCATTTCCCCCAGTCATTATGCTATAGAACCAACCTGGACTTGAGTCTCACAACAGCTTTGGTGGATCTCTGTTTTGTGTATTTTTATGGTTATTGCAGTTGTGGTTTTCAAGTCAGCTTAATAAAAGTATAATTTAAAAAAAGCCATCCCAGAATTATTTAGTATAAGTGATTAGCATAAAAAGCAACCTCAACGGGCAAGCTCTTTCAGAACAATAGCTCTTTCAAACCTCCAATAGTCTATTGAGGCTTAAAAGCAAAGCATTTACTTTGGCAAAAAAGATAAAAAATACACATGCCAAAATAAAATAAAATAAGGAATACTGTCTAGTTCTACTCTCTATTATACCAATCAACCATACTCATTAAGACTTCCATACTTTCTTCTTAAGTTTATAAATAGTTAGTTATGATTTAATAGTAAGAATAGGATTAAGTGAATCATTGTTCATTTTTTTTTTAAGCTACAGTGGTACGTGGGATTTTTCTCTTGCTGTTACTTTTACCAGATCATCTGCCATTTCATTGTCCTGCACAAAAATAAAAATCTAGGCACCTGCCAAACCAAAAGAAAAAGAGAAATAGGAAGGAGGGGGGAGGAGGAAAGCTTTGTTCAATGTAACTGCTCATTGGCCTATATGAAAAAGAATAGCAAATAAACAACCTGCCACAAATTGAGGTGTATACGGTGGTATAGACCTTTAAAGCATATTTCAGTTGCCACAGTTACCATTTTGCAAAATAAAATAAAGCAACAGAATTGTCAAATGAAATTTTGGCTGCATTTCTCGTGGAGTTTCAATGCATTTTTTTTTTTTTTTTATTGACAGCCTTTTCCTACAAATTTGGGTGTGATAGTTTCTGTTCTAATTGTGTATTGTTCTGGGGAATGGCTCATTTTCTGATGTGTTTTTACTATATCAAAAACTGAAATTTTTAAATCAAATCATGCTTTCTTCTTCTTTCTTTTTGTCTTCTCCTTCAAACATGTATGCCTTTACATGTATTGTTTATTGGTTTATAATTGAATAAAGAATAGTTTCATTGCTGCACAAAGAGTTTTGGAAATGAAAAGTTTACCTCCTTATAATACTTAGAATCTATCATTTTACTTGCAAAATTTTGGAGTTGTGGTTCCCTGTGAGTTGTTAAGGCACCCTGTAAACTTTAATTTATCCAGTGTAAACCTTGAAGAATCCTGGATGAAATAACATGGATGAAATAGCAACAGACCCTTGTCTGATCTTTTGTCCTAGCCTTCCATGGTGAACATTTTTTTTTTTTTGGCAGTGCTTCCTAGAACCTATTTTCCCTTTCTCCTTTCCTAATTTCACTCTGAATTTTTGAGGCATGTGGTTTGGGCGGGATTGATCCCATTCCCAGTTGTATCCAGCCATGTGTTTGCTTAAGCCAATCAGTGTATCTCATCTGCTGTGTAACTATAAAACAAAACTGATAGATGCACTATTTGAGCCCAGTGTAAGTTCTCATCTGAATCATTCCTTCTGGAATGATCAATTGAAACCTCTAATAAATGCTATTTTCTTCTTTTGGCCAGTTTGAGTTGAGTTGTACACCATCAAGTATTATCAAAAAATTAAAATTTGAAACAGAACTACTGAAAGATAACATGGCAAACTTTGGAAATTAATGTGTTTCTCATTAAGAGTATCCAAGTGGGATGGAACAGCAGAGAAGAAATCCAAGCATCACAGAAAGAGTTTTCTTCTAAAATTACTATCAACCCTTTTGCTCCTGAATAGTGAATCAAAATGCATGAAAGTTAGATTAATATAAAGCCCACCGCCTGTCTCACCCAGATGGATAGTAAAGTCACAGACATGGCAAGTATAGAGAAGCCGAACACCCAGATTCCCTTGAAATAATTAATGCACCAAATAATTGCCTCAGAGCCCCTCTTTGTTTTGCTACAGGAGTCTTAGTCTGTGGGAGCCAACCATGAAAATAGAAACCACTCTAGACACTCAAATGAGAAGTCAAACAGGGATAGGATGGCAACCCAGAAATTAGCAACTGCGTGAAGCTGGAGAATCCCTTAGGCACGAGGTTCAAAGGGAGGAGGTATTACTGGAGCCCAGGGCTGAAGGGGGAGATACCAGAACCGCAAAGGACCTGACAAGTGAGAGGTGGTGCCACAGAGGATGCTCAGGCCCCGCTAGTAATGCTGCAGGAGGTATAGAAAGGAGGAGAAATATCTTGGCTTTCCCCTTCCTCCCACACTCTAGTCTCTTGCAAGGGCCTCCTAGCAGCCAACACAGCCAAAAGCCCCAGACCAGAAAGCCTAGAAAACACAGTCTGTAGTTATCAGCTCATCTGTGATACAGGGCAGAGCAGGACAAAGGCAAAGAGTAAATCTGAGTCAAGGACCAGCACAGGATCTAATCCACACTGGGTGATAGAAGCACACTGACCTCAGCATACACAGGTAAGGGACAAAACCATGGGATGCTCTTTGTCTCCAACCACAATCAAATCAAAGCCAAAATTCAAGGTATATGTTAAACTTAGTGCCATGTGTTCAATCACCTCCTGTTTATGATTCATAATTGGAGTGTTCCATGCTTCCTGATCCCCTGCTCAGACCCTTCTTCTCTAGCAGTTTTCCCCATCTCACTAAACAGCAACCCCATCCTAACAATTGCACAGGCCAAAAATCTTGACTTATTTCTATCTCTCTCTGCCCCCAGACCACATCTGCCAGCAAAGTTTAACAGCTCTACCTTCAAAATATATCTAGAAGCTGAATACACCTCCACTTGTGGGGCTGCCATGCTGGTTCCAGCCACTATAATCTCTACCTGAATCACTGCAGTCACCTTGTAGCAGGTCTCCTTGCCTCTGCTCTCGTTCCCCCTCACCCTACTGCACAGAGGAGCTGGGACAATCCTTGTAAAATATGTTTGTTTCTGTCATGCCTCTGCTCAAACATCCATGACTCCCATTTCCTTCTGTGTATTGTAAGCCCAAGGAAACCTTTCAGGAACAAGACCTCTTCAAGTCCAGCAAATTCATCTTGGATAATGACAGTGGGGACTGTCATTAAATCCATGAAATTAGGCTACAGTTTATGGTTTAAAAAACAGTTCTAACCATTTGTACCTGCAATGTTGTAAAATGCTATTCCATGTCCAGAGCACTGTTGCTGACACAGTAAATATTTGTTGAAAGGTGTAAATATTGAATGGGTAGATGGATGAATGGATTGATGGACATATCAAGAATGTGAGATTAACATAGAGCTGATTAAGTGGTTTGAGCTGATAGAATATTATTTTTTAGATTATTTAGATAGGACTTTGAAAGGAATCCATTCAAACCATTCTCTGAGTTATTTATAAAGTGAACTATGTTATGTAACTTATTTTTGTAAATCTGCAACTTTGTGAGTTTGGATAAAAATGGTTGTAAAGAATAAGAATTAACCCACGCAATATAGATATTTCCAAACCAGAATTATTGCCCAGAGCCAAACTCTACAACTTAACCAAGCTACCTTGAACAAAGTTTATCATTGAATGTGTGAGGCAGCCAATATCATCTTTACATGAATAAGTAAATTGAGGCCCAAATGGTTTATTCAATCTACTTTTTAAATAAATATTATTGCATAACCACTGTAGGTTAGGCACCGGATAGGATAGGAATGATTTTAACATGAACAAAGCAGACATAAATGCTAGGCTCATAGGATGCTAGGAGAAATCAACTTTGATCAAATAACTATAAGTAATATGTGTACTACAAGTAGAGACAGGCAGAGTTGTGAGAAATGTAACAAAGGGAACAAACGAAGTCTAAGAGTTTAAGCTGGGACTTGGAGAAGATAATAGTGCAAACTCTTTTAGTGGTTCTCAAACTTCAGGATGCCTCAGAATCACCTGGAAGGTTTGTTAAAACACAGATTGCTGGGTTCAGCCTCAGAGTTTCTGATTCAGTAGGTGTGGGCTGGGACCTGAGAATTTGCCTCTCTAACAAGTTCCCAGGTTGATACTGTTGCTGCAGTTTTGGGGGCTGCATGTTGAGACCTACTGAGCTAGGTAAAGTTGGAGACCAGAGGCTGGGGAAGTGGTCTTCTAGGCATGGGAACAGCATGTGGGAAGCCCCTGGTATAAAATTTTGGAATCAAAATAATGCCTTATATTATTCAGGATCCCAGCAAGAAACAATGATACACTTAAGCCATATAATTTTGAAAAGTTTAATGAAGTGACTATTCACAAATCTTTAGGCAGAGATAAGGGAAATGAACCAAGGAAGAGATGCTAAAACATCAAAGCCTAGCAACAAAGGAGACTCTACCTGCCCTAAAACTCAGGGGCATGGGAAGAGATCAGAAAGGAAAACCAGAGAGAGCTGGAGCCCCAGGACAAAGCCGCCTCACGGGAGCAGTGACCCTTGGTAGGGAAAGGTAGATCTTTCCAACCTACAACCTGGCAGGAAGAGGGCCAGGACTGATTCATCTTCTCCTCGCAACCTCCCATTTTCCAAACTCATTTCAGTGACAATGAAAAGCCAGAGGTCAAGGAAGCGCAGGTGATGCTTCCCAGGAAGTCAGGCTCCCGAGGCTCAGAGCAGAAGGGAGAAACATGCAAAAAAGGGCACGGAGGGGCACGCAGAGAACACCAGCATTTGCCATGGGCTAGAAGAGGCAGGCAGGAAGGACCTTGTGGAAGCCTTTGTAACCAGTTTTCTATTGCGATGTGACACATCACCACAAACTTAGCTGCTTAAAATAACATATATTTATCATCTCCCAATTCTGTGGGCCTGGAGTCCAGGGCATGCTCAGCTGGGCTCCCTGCTTCAGCTTCTCACCAGGCTGCAATTAAGAGGTGGAGTTTAACGAAGGTAGCATAAACACTGGAGTGACAGCCCACCATCTGCCATATTCTATTGGTTAGAAGCAAGTTGCAGGTCCCACACACACACAGGGGAGGGGATTAGACAAGGACACGGATAATAGAAGTCAGGATCATTGGCGGTTACCTTAGAGCTTCTCCACATTATCACCTAATATTAAAAACCATATTAAGGACTTAAGATTTTATCTTAAAGCCAATAATGTGAAGCCATTCAAAGAGCATACTAGATTGAGAAGCTGCAGAATTAGATCTACAGTTTAAGGCTCACGTTAGTTCTCAGATAGTGGATTACCAGAAAACACAGAGGGTCTACTTACGGTCACAGAGTTAGTTAGTAGCTGAGCCAGGGCTACAGCTCTTTGAGAACTACCATGCTTCAGTGTTATTACAAGGTCCCTTTCTGTTCCATAATGCCATATTTCTCTGCATCTACAAGATGATTAACTGTCAAATTTAATAGCATAGCATCAACATGAAGGATAGAGAAGTAACAGAGAGACTATTTTGGTTAGCAAATATTTGGACTTGGTCTTATATAAAATCTAAAACAAATTCAGAGTTTAATTTTTTCCCCTTTAAAACGTTTATGTGTATGGACTCTTTCTTTGGAAATAAAAGTTCTTTCTCCTGGACGTCATCTGGAGGGGTACTGGATCCCTCATGCAAGCGGAAGAACTCTGAGTTCACTCACCTCTCCCTTCAGCTGCTGGTCTACCTGGGCTCCCAGACCTTGAAGCAGGATCTAAGCCCTCTCACATGCTACAGGTAGGAACATAATTAGGGACAAGCTTTCTGGAAAGAAACAGCAAAATATGCATTCAGAGCCTTGCAGTGGTATATGCTGGCTCGCGAGAACCAATCGTTTAATTATCAGGAATTTTCCAAGCCAGGCATTAAACCATTGGTAGCTTGAAATCAGCAATGGTTGGAATACTTATACTCTAGAAACTGGTGAATGCTACAAATCAGGGTGGGTTTTTTTTTTTTTCTGTAAGATTTTTGTTAAACATTTACCAGCACACCACTGCTTTAAAGTGTTCAAACTCTCAACCCTAACAACTCTACTCTAAGAAATATTCAGAGAAGCAAACAAATATTTACATATAAAAAAGTTCTTTGTAGAAAATAAAGTTGGAAATAACCCAAATACCTAAGAAGCAGCAGATTAAATGAAATGCTATGTAGCCACTAAAATTATATTTTTAAATCTATTTGATGACATGGAAAATTATTCAGCATATAAGGGGAAATGAGAATATAAAACTCCATATATAGTACAAGAGAAAATTTTTGTAGGGAAATAGTATGTACATATATACAGAAAGAGGATTTAAATTTTTTTTAAAAACTCATATAGTATCAGTGATATCTTTGGTAGGATAAAAGGCAACTTTCATTTTCTTTTTTATCTTTGTACATTTTCCAACTATTCTTTGATAAACATGTATTACATTTGTAATCAGTCAAAAATAAATACTATCCAAAAAAAAGTAAGGGCAGAAGAAACTGGAAAACATGAGCTTAAAATCAGCCAACATTTTATGCTTACCATAGCATTTGCTGCACCATATTGACACCTACCAATCAGAAATAGACTATATACTTTCTGCATCCCAGGTATAATAGGATGGTGACTCTGGATTGTGTTGAGTCTGTGCATTTTTAGTTCTCCAAACTCTTAAGGATGTAGCCAGTTTTCAGAATGTAGCATAGAACTGCACTTCTGACCTAAAACCCATAAAAACAGTGAATTAAGCACTTAATTTACCACTTACAAGTCTAGCCCCCTCTTAACATCCCTTTCCAGGCCTCTCTCTTAAGAAGGAGCCTCGCATTTTCTTGTAGAAACTGGAATGACACTCTGGCCCCAGCTCCCACTCCCCTCCGTGAGGAGCATGACTTATCTGATCAGAGAGTTAGGAGAGGCTCTTTTGGAGCCAGCCTGTCCAGAGGACAAGCATTCCACTCTGCTCTCTGCCTTGGAGGATTGTGCCCAACTCCCGCATCATGGGGGATGCCTGTGGTTGACCAGCTGTGCCAGTGACTGCAGGTAAGTGCTGATTTTACTGGTGAGTAGGCAAACCCACTTGGCCACAGATCTAACACATTCTCCAATCAAGTTTATTAGTAATCTAGGCAATATGATTTCCCCTTTCTCTAGCATCTATTAATTCATCCCTAATTTAGGAGAATATAGAGATATTGGTTATTAGTCTCCTCTAATCTCCAACACAATCCATCTGTGTCTGTGTCAAGCAGAAACTGCTGAAGACAAGGGTGGTGTCTTATACTCCCATTTTTGTATTCATAGCACTTAGCGTGGCCATTTCTGCACATAAAAGTGCCCCAAAGAAGATTGGGGGTGGAGGGGAGAAGAAAGCTAGTCAGAGAAAAAGATTCAGAATGCAATCTCTTTACCTGTTACCTCTTACGTCCTACTGAATTCAGTGAGAGTGGCCCTTCTCTCCGGCAGATTTTGGCCCGTTATTCCCATCCTTGGTTTAACAGTTGGTGCAGCACTTGTGGTTTAAACAATTTACAGTGATTGATGGGAACTAACACAGGCGAAATGGGGTCTCATCTGAGGAAAATCCTTAGTAATGACAGACAGGGGAGAGGTATGGTCATCTGTTCTTAATTATAGTCTGTCTTCTCTTGGCCATCTAGTTTCTCCTTCTCTCCCTCCTTTAACACCAATTTTAAATACAGTGAAAATTTTAAACTGGGAAACATCTCTTCGTAGTCAACATAACTTTCTGTTGCCTTGGCTGCAGCCCCCTGACTAAATCACTCCTGAAAGTCACACCATTTCTTCCTTCTCATCAATTGGTACCAATTAGACACCTTCTAGGTAGAGAAATAATTTACTTAACTGCATAAGAAAATGGCCACTTCTAGCCCTTTAAGAATTTTGGTTCTCAATTACCCAGCCTTACTTCTCCTGTGAAGTGATAATTAGAGTCTAGATGATAACTGGATTACCAAGGACATCTCTCCCGACAGTCGTTTAACACCTAATCAAGTGTTAAGGTCGTAAATTATGCATTTCTCAACAGCATTCAGACCCATCTGAAAACAATTTGAAACAGTTCAAGAGTTCCTAGATGGTCTTCAGTTTTATAGGGCTGTGAAGGGTCCTGCTTAAAGGAATTACCCGCTTAGAAGAATTACCCGGTTAAAGGAGTTACCCACTTAAAAGACTCAAACGTGTAAGGCTCTCTAAGTTCTTTAATCTGCTGCAGATCATTATTTTTTTAACTGACAATTGAATACCCTCCCCTCCCACCACATAAGAGAAATTGGAGTGTTTCCCACAGTGTCAAGACGCCTCCCCAGGGAGCTCAGATAAAAAGATTCTAGAGAGAATTTGAAAGGGAGAAAAATGACAAAAAAATAAAGCCTTACAACTTTGTTTTTCTTATGACTTGTTCAAAAGCAGATGCAAAAATTAAAAGTTTGATACTGCAATACTGAAAACTACAGACTGTTTCTCATTTCTGGGTTCAGAGGGAAAAAATTATCCTAAGTGATTGGGGGTAGAGGAGATGTGGGGAAAGGGAAAACAGGGGAGTGCCATGTCTTGCTCTGCCCACCTTTAAACAAAACCAAGCATCCTGTAAGCAGTGGGCTCTTCCGATGACATAGACCCTATTAGAACAATTCAACCCCACTCTCACCACCATCAACCCCATGTCTTCAGTTCCACCAGAGACCTGAGTAGAAGTCCATGTCCCAAAAGGCAGCCATCACCATAGTCTCATATTTTGCAATAAAATTTTCCCCATCAATTGGTCTATCGGTCCCTCTGCCTTCCCTTCCATTCCTCACGGGCAGAAATGTGGATGTCTCTAAAAGCTCTGAGAGTCACACACATTTATGACAACATGTCTCTAACTCCCCTTTAATAACAACAGACACGCTTCTTTTGGAGCCTGAGAATCTGTTCGCATGCTCAATCTCTTCCTCTTGGAAGGAGAAATGGTATAATTGGAAGCAAAGATTACACCATGTAATTGTACCAAGATAAGGATCCATCTTTAGTCTAGCCCAACTCAATTAGAATATTTTTACTGCTTAATTTGATCTGAAGAGCCTCAGGAAAAAAAAAAAATCTGTCTTCTTGGAGGAACAGGCAAAGCCTGACACATATGGTTTCTTCCCTCTTCCTCCCTTACTTGCATCTCAGTAACATTCCACGTATTGAAAAGATAAGAACCAGAAATCCAAAGTGAGGGCAGCCCTTTTCCATCCCTTCTGCTACATTTTAAGACTTCATTCATTGGAACAAGCTGAGTTATTTGTGTGGCAAATACATTGAGTCTCTTCAAAACAAACATCTTTTATTTCAGTATACTTCTTAGAAAAAAGAGAGAGAACAGAATTGGTGTAAGATACATAAAAGATCATTTTACCTGAGTCAATGTAAAAAACCTCTTGCCTGATCTCCTTGTTTAGCTTTCTAAATCAAAATATCCCATCATCATCACTCTCCTGATTAAGAGCCTATGATGGGCATCCATGTCTAGAGGAAGGAAATCCAGGCACCATTCAAAGACCTTCACAGTTGGGCTCCTACTCACCTTTTCACCCTTACACTGTCATTTTCCCTCAAATAAACACAATGCTTCCATCATCACTTACATTCTGCAAATGGGTATGCACATTCTTGTCTCTTTGTCTTTGGTCCCACTGTTCCCTTTGTGTCTAATCTCTTTTCTCCACTCCTTGCAAAATCCTCTTCATCCCTCAAGAACTAACTGAAATGTCATCTCCTCTATAGACCTCCTCTCTGAAGCTGATATAACTCCAGCACCTGGGTTCACCGGTCACTTTTAAATTCCTCTGTCCTACTTTTATCATAGTTTATTTGTGTGTGTTTTTCTCAAGGGATTACAAATTTCCTGAAAGCCATGATTATATCTTCTAATTTATGTATACCAGTATCTGTAGCACCTTACCTGGCATAGATGTGTACTATCTATAAAGACATTCTAGAAAGAAATCAGATTTTCTCTTGTATTAAATGAGATTTTAAAATCTGTCTTTTAAAAATTTATGGATGCATTTTTATTTTGTTCAGACCCGAATTTCTGAACATTCATTCACATGAAAAGCTGCTATGCTAAAACTCAGAGAAATGCAAGAGTTGGTATTATAATCAATTTTCTTCTTCCTTTAATCTTTCATATGAAGTTGTGTGTGTTTAGACATGTCTTCACTTGCAGTCATGTTTGACAGGGGTCTTTTGCTCTTTGTATGTCCCCAGTGTGTGTCACATAAACAAAAGTCCTTCTCTCACTGGAATATTGACAGAAATAAATCACTTTGCAAAGCAGACTCAAATGATAGTCTCCTGAATTTCGAGAAAATTTCTTTGAGATGCTGAAAAAGTATATGATAAATTGTGATCATTAAAGTAGAGTAGTTAACATATAAAATCATTTAACTCAAAGAAAAGCAAGGTCCCAGGTGATGTACAAATTAGGTATATACAGAGCTGGGGCAACAAATACATCACTTAGGTGGTGTATTAGTCCATCTTGCACTGCTATAAAGAACTACCGGAGACTGGGTAATTTATGAAGAAAAGAGGTTTAATTGACTCACAGTTCTGCAGTACAGGAAGCATGGCTGTGGAGGCCTCACGAAACTTATAATCATGGCAGAAGGCAAAGGGGAAGCAAGCATCTTCTTCACATGGCTGCGCAGGAGGAAAGAGAGTGAAGGGGAGGAGCTACACACGTTTAAACAACCAGATCTCAGGAGAACTCACTCACTATCACAAGAACACAAGGGGGAAATCCGCCCCCATGTTCCAACCCCCTCCCATTAGGTCCCTCCCCCAACACTGGGGATTACAATTCAATGTGAGATTTGGGTCCAAACATAGTGCCAAACTATATCAGATGGGTAATGTTTCTGTGGAGTCCTCACTCTTGGACATTCAAGTCAGGCAGGACCATCAAGGCAAAAGCTCACTCACAAATGGTTGACAATCCCACCTCCAATCCCCCAGCCTACAGGTGAGATATAAGTGCAGTGTTCATACTTCCCCTGTCCCTGCTCACTTGGGGGCAGGCTTTGTACTCAGGCTTTTTGCCTGCTCTAAATCCTGCCTTGGGACTGCTCTCTAGCCACAGCCTTTGGTCATCCCCCATGAATGGCCAGTGATCTAAGTTTATGGACGTCCCTGTGGATAGGCAAACCAAGCTGATATAACCTCCCTGTCACCAACTTCTGCTCCCCGGTTTCTATCTTCCAGGCTCACAGATTCTGAAGGATCTCCAAAGTCTGTTCCTTTCTCTCTACATCCTAAAAGTTGTATTGGGTAATAATATAAAAATATCATGAAATATCATTAACAAAGTGAGGGAAGGCTCATGAATGCTGAGAGATAGGAACATGCGGCAGAAGTGGCCTCAGTCTCACAGAAGGAGGAAAAAAGACAGTCGGACGCAGTCTCTCACACCTGTAATCCCAGCACTTTGGGAGGCCGAGGCGGGTGGATCACCTGAGGCCAGGAGTTCGAGACCAGCCTGGCCAACATGGTGAAACCCTGTCTCTACTAAAAATACAAAAATTAGCCAGGCAAGTGGTGTGCGCCTATAATCCCAGCTACTCTGGAGGCTGAGGCTAGAGAATCACTTGAACCTGGGAAGCAGAGGTTGCAGTGAGCTGAGATGGCACCATTGCACTCCAGCCTGGGTGACAGGGTGAGATTGTCTCAAAATAAAAAGAAAAAAGAAAAAGAGAACCCGGTGCTTAGAGTAAAGCAGAATATCTCACTAACCTTTGCCTGTTATCACAAGGGGATCATTGCTGTATAGCACAATCATATTTCCCTAGGCTGAAACCCTAGTGGCCACCTTGACACCCTATGGTACTGTTTGGAAGGTTCACTCTTCTTTACCTGCCTAAAAGGATGCCCCCTCACCCCCACCAGTGACCTCATAGGGTGGCAGCTTGTAGCAAGGAAAGATGGTTGCAAAAAGGAAGAAGGGAGATGGGACACTTCACGGCGTCTGCCCATGGATGATGTGCTATATGTGAGGTGGTAGATAGATACCATTAAATAAGATTAAATCTCAGAGTGAGGAATTTATTCCCATAAGGCTCAATTATCTTTAGAGCCTTATGATGAGTCAAAGCTAAGTGCCAGTTTAGTGCTACCAGGTCTTTAGCACCTTTCAACACTTGCAAGTTTCCCTTTTTAACAGAGTCAGCTGACATCAGACTCAGACCTCGATCAGGCTACTGTATGCAATGAGTCTTTTAATACTATTGTTTTAACATATTTAATTTTACAGTTATTTTATGTTTGTGGCAAGTGATACTTTCTATTCGTTATGTTCACATGACTTTCTTTTCGGAATAAATTATTTAATATGAACAATGAATCAGTTTAAAGTGAAATAAAGTAAATAATTGTGCAGGCTTATATAATTATTGTAAAAATCAGAAACAATGACTAAAGTTTGGGAAACATCAGTATAATCCTCAAAACATGGGATAATGAGACTAGAGGACCTGGAGTAAAAATCCCATCTGTGCTCCTTTGTAATCTCTCTGAGCCTCAGTCTCTCACCTATGAAATGGGAATAAAGATAATATTCCACACAAGATTGTGGTTGGCCCAAGTGAGCTAAATACAGAAGATGAGGCTGAGTAAATCAGTGGGCTGGCACTCATTACAATAAGAGGGCATGACCAGTGCAGGCCTGTTAACTTACTTGTACACTACAGTATTATATTCTAAACGAGTGGTCTTGAACCTTTTTGGCACCAGGGACCAGTTTCATGGAAGACAATTTTTCCATGAACCGAGGGCAGAGGAATGGTTTCAGGATGATTCAAGCACATTACATTTATTGTGCATTTTATAGCTATTACTATTACCTTGTAATACATAATGAAATAATTATACAACTCACCATAATGTAGAATCAGTGGGAGCCCTGAGCTTGTTTTCCTGCAACTAGATGGTCCCATCTGGGGGGTGTGGGAGACAGTGACAGATCATCAGGCATCAGATTCTCATAAGGAGTACACAACATAGATCCCTCACATGCACAGTTCACAATAGGGTTCACACTCCTATGAGAATCTAATGGGGCTGCTGATCTGATAGGAGATGGAGCTCAGGCAGTACTGAGAGCAATGGGAAGAGGCTGTAAATACAGATGAAGCTACACTTGCTGGCCGGCCACTCACCTCCTGCTGTGCAGGCTTATACAGACCAGTAGCGGTCCTTGGCCTGGGGGTTGGGGACCCATGCTGTATACCACGCATGGTATTTGGTTGTATTTGCCTCCCCCAAGAGACTATAAGCTCCTTCATGGCAGTAACCATGTCTTATTGATCTGTGCCTTGGAACATTGCTTCTCTGTAGTACAGATTTTATGAATATTTTTAAATTGAATTGAATTAACCAATTGAATGGATGATCTATTTGTCTTGACAACCCAGCAAAGATCCTTGAGGTCAAAAAGTGTCTGCTGTATCACATACAACTATTAGTGTAGTCCTTTCTCAGTAAAAACTCACCGATTGATACTATATGCATCTCTTATCTGGACTACTGTGACTGTCTTCTGGTTTAGTCTTCCTGCCTCCACTGGGGTCCTCCCACAGTTCGCTCTCCACATGGCAATCAAAGTGATCTTCCTAAAACACAAGACTGACAATGTTACTCTCCTGCCAAAAACCCACCTGGGGATAGAGTAAAACTCCCTAACACAATATACAAGGCCCTTAATTATCCATCTCCTACTTATAGCTTTAGTTTTGCCCCTGAGTATACCGTCTCCTCCAGCTAGACTGAAGCATTTTCAGGTGCCCAAAAGAGCTGCATGGTCTCTCAACTCACGGTCATTGCACCTACTGTTGCTTTCTCTGGAATGCTCTTTTCTTTCCTGTTTCTCTACCTGGCTAGGTTCCACTCATCCCTCTAGATGTCCCCTCCTACAGAAGGCCTTTCTGCCCTCTTCTGCACCAGGCTGGACATCCCTCACAGGGGGATGTGGGCCATGTGAGAAAAAGAGATTTCCCTTACAACTTTCAATTCAGGCATCACATTGAATCCACCATTTGTAGTCTCTGCCTGCAATATCTCAGGCACCTGGTGGGTCTCTGATCACTGACAGCCATGAGGCCTCTTGCTATTGTTAAATTGCTGCTGTGACTGTGTGTCTTGTTGAAGTGATTCTCTCAAAGAAAAAAATTACACCGCTTATATAATGCCTGATCTTGTCAAGCATACCTTCAGATTTGATTTTTTTAAAAAAACCTCTATAGCTCTTTTTATGTGAAACAGCTTCCATGGGAGAAAATAAAAGTTGAAAACATAACTGTATGCCTAGATTACGTTCCCATAGCCTGTAAAGCTTCCGACACTATGTGAGTGGCCCGTGAATTTGTGGGAAGGAAGGAAGGAAAGAAGGAAGATAAAGAGAAAATGTATAATAGGGTAGTAGAGAGAAGGGAGCAGGAAAAAGCCAGAAGAGATAAAATTTTGTCACAGTTGCTGTTTATCTTCAGTAGCCCCATTGGATTTCACCCTTGCCAGCCTCTCCTTCTACCAAGCTCATTTGTGATGTTCTCATCTGACCACACTCGTGGCCACACCTTGGCAGCCCCATCCAGCCCATACTTCACACAGTGTCTAGACACACATGAGCCTGGGCGATCTCTCCTCCTTCCCACTGGCTTCTTTTATAATCTTGGCTGGGGGGATACAGGATGCACAATGGGCCAGCTGTCTCCTCTAACACCATGTGCTTAATAAGGCTAAACATCTTTGAAATTTGAGGTAATTGAAGGGTTTCCTTAGGCGAAAAACCCCAACCAGACAGGATGTAGCCAACAGCATTTGAAAATGTTCAAAGTAGTTAACAATATTTTAAATTTAAGAGATTCTCCACAACAATTTGGAGTTTCAGTTTCTTTCCAAAATTGAAAGAACTGGCAACACAGGGCCAGCTCTGGTTGGATTTAAATAGAGCTGCTTCCTTCAGTGGTGGCACGTGGTTCTCCCTCTAGTTTGCCACAGACCCCACCCCTCCTTATCATGCCCCAATATTGAAGCCAAGCATACCTTGCCATTTGTCACATTGCTCTCATTTTATTTGTACTATATTTGCCTTACACTCGACTATGTTTATTCATTAACATTCCCTGTGAAACCCCAGAGACCCTTGAGTGTGCACTGTGCAGACCAGACATTCTCCACACATGCAAAGCAGATGGCCACCTAAACAGGGCTCATCTCTTTAGCTCTGAACAAGAGCCTGTGCTCTATCATTTGTTGCTGATAATTCATGCCCAAAGGAAAATAGGGAAGAAGAGTTCTTTTTTAATTAACCCAGAGTCTCCAAACATGACTTCCCGTTTGTCCTTTTTCTTGGCTACTGGCATTAGCACTTGCTATCATTATTGTTACCTGATCTCATTACCTCTCAGGCTCTTTACCTCCCATTGCAGCATTTGCCCTCAAGGTAAACCTGTTGCCCGCCCAAGAGATAATAATACTTATCAGGATCTTTTATAGTGTTCCTGGACCTTTTGGGATTGAACCACATTTTGCACACATAAAGCCCTCTATTATCACCACTATTGTCATCATTATTATTTGGGATTAGGCAGCCCTCTCAGAAGTCTTGCCAACCACAGGCAGATGAAACCCCAGAGCCTCACCTGGCCAGGCACAGTGACTGAGGCCGGACGCACCTGGCTGTAGGATGCTGGTTCAGCCTGCAGAGTCCTGGGCTCTTGCCAGAGAAGAAACCTGCCTTGAAACATTCACTCCTCCCTTTATGCAGGAAATAGAGAGAGTGCTGGAGGTGAGAAGGAGGCCTTTCCCAGGGAACTCAGTCTCCAGACCACGCTGGTGGATTATCATTGCTGCAGCAGTCCTCAAACCAGGCAGATACTTAAAGAGCCAGATTCTCTGTCTCTCTCAGAAAAGAGGGATGTACAATAGAGCTTGGAGTCAGAAGCTGAGTTCCCATCCCCACTGTCACTCTGTAACTCTGTGAGCCTCAAACAACTGATTGACTCTTCCAGTCTCTGGTTCCTCATTGGTAAAATGTGGATACATCCCAACTTCATGATAATACCATGGGACTTATATGTAAATAAATTTGAAATTATATATACAAGTATTTAGGTAAATATCAATTTATAGTGTCTGGTATATAGTAAACCCTCTATTAACTGATGAAGGAAGGGCCCCATCTCTATTCAAGCTTACTGCACCACCCAGAAGTTAACTGTTTCAGCAGCAGACCCGGAGTAAACAGACAAGATGCCCTCAGCAAGCAGAGGTGAATACAAACCTCTCTCACCAAGAGAATAATTCCCACTGAACAGCAGGCTGCCTGCCACCTGAATTCCTATTTTGTTTTTCTCCATCTCTCACTGACTCCCAACCAAATGCCTTCCAAGGAAACATGAGCCTTTTCCTCTTTTTGATACACAACCTGTCCATCTGTGATACCCATTGGTCAAGTTTGCCCCAGCAAAGGGGTGGAGATATGGAGCATCAACACTGCTTTCTGATCCCTTCATTTTGCCCTTTTCTCTTCTAAATAAAAAAAAAAAAAAAAGCAAGCAAACAAACAAAAATGAAACAAAATGCAAAGCAGCTTAAAACTTTCAACATTTCAAAACATTCAAAGGGGAATGTGTTGACCCAGAGATGCCAGAGATGAGCTGGGCATGAGAAGGGCAGGGATAGAAACAAGTCTCAGGAACACTGGAGCCAAGGAAGGAAATTCTGCCAGGACCCTCTCTCCATTACTTGTTTCTCCTTTCTGCACATCTGCTTCATTCCTTCTCACTACAGAGTGTCAGGAATCAGCTACAGCACTGCACAGCTTTGCAGTCATTAGAAAGTCAGTCATTAGAGAGACTGGCTTATACCCTTTTTGATACCAAATTTTAAAATCTGAGATAAAAGATTTGAGTGGCCTGCTTTGGTCAGGAGCCCATTCTTGGACCAATCAACTATGGCTGTGGTTACTGATGGTGTAGTTTGGTCAGGGACAAACCCCTAGAGGAACAAATTGCTGGTTGGGATGATGAGCTCATGTCAGAAGATGGAAGCTGCTGTTGTAAGCTTGTGGTTGAAGTAAAGAGAAAGGAGGCCACGTATTACAGAATACATAATGGAACTAGATTATCTTTTTGCGGAACTTTCTAAGTTGCCAAACCATGAGCTTCTCAAGAATGGAAACTAAGCTAACGCATCTTTGTATTCTGGCCATGATAAGGACTCAGGAAATGTTTGTAGAACTGAATTGAAATGCATCTGACTAATTGTAAAGCTGTGTGTCCATCCTAGATGCTATGTGTCCAGAGAAAAACCAAAAGATCAGCTGCAGAAATGAAGATCCTACTTTGCCTGAGGGGAAATTTTCCACCAAACAGAATTGCCTAGAAATGTAAACAGAAGCATCAGGAAGCTAAGTACCCCCTTTTAATGGAGGCCTTCAAGACTAAGTAAATGATTGTCAGGGATGTTGAGGAGGATGTATATGCAGTCACCTAAATGCCCTTCTAAACATTTGATCTTATGATTCTGCAAACTTAGTCAAAGAAGAAAAATTCACCATGCCTAGACCAAGCTTCCCAGGACACCACAGAAAGGAGAAATAGCCACAGCAATACAGCCAAGGCTTCTGCTGGCCACATCTGAACATATGCTTTGATGTGATCCTAGTCTTTCTTCTTCCTAGTGATTTTGGTCATGGAGATGAGTTAAAAGGACTTCCTCACCTCCATCAATGTACCTGCCTGTTTATAGACAAAAATGTGCCCAGTTTAAAATGCCCTCACTCTTGTTTTGTCCCAAGATATGAGACTTCATTTAACTGCATCTAGTGTACAGTGAATAAATTGAAACTATATGCTATTTGGGCATTATTTCTAATCTGTTTTTCACCGAGAGCTCCCTGATAAGTTGGCATCTTTGATTTTTATTAGCATTTTCACTCTTATTTTCTCATACAAAATTGAGCACACTTGAGAGATTTCCTTAAAGGAGATTTTCCTGAATCACCAGCCACTATAATGTGATGAAGGAAAATGTGATGACAGGACCAGCATCACCCCCATGATGCAAGCCTACCTGGGAAATCCTGGGCAAGTACAGGAAGGAAGGTTTCCTGGGATATCTTTTACCAGAAACTGGGGCATTGGTTCTCAGAGAAGAGCTGTGGTGGTATGCTAGAGCTAGGTCATATTAGCTTATGAAAGCCAATTATTCAATTTTCAGGAATTTTGTGAGCCCACTGTTAAACCATTGGTAGCTTGAAATCAGACTTGCAGTATTTATATTTTGGCAAGTGCTACGAATCAGGCTCTCCAACATACCCCCTCCCCCAACCCTTCCCCTAGTTTAACGACATTAGTTGACTGGTTAGCTACAACTAATCAACTCTAGTCAATGCCTCTTTGCCAAATGACAGAACTGACCCTGGCAACAATACTTAGCTAAAGCAGTCAATGCTTCTTACAGTTCCACCAGGCAACAGGGAATCTTGTTTTTCTGGCAATATTAATAGAGTCATACCTAATTTTGTAGCACTTTATGGATATTGCAGTTTTTACAAATTGAAACTTTTTGACAACCTTGTGTTGAACAAGTCTGTCGGCACCATTTTTTCCAACAGCATGAGCTTACTTCATGTCTCTGTGTCACATTTTTGTAATTCTCACAGTATTTCAAACATTTTAATTATTATGATATCTGTTATTATGACTGTAATCAGTGGCCTTTGATGCTACTACTGTAATTGTTTTGGGATGCCATGAGCTGTGTCCATATAAGATGGTGAACTTAATCGATAAGTATTGTGTATGTTCTGACTGCTCCACCAATAGGCCGTTCCCCCCTCTCTCTCCCCCTCTCTTCAGGCCTCCCTATTCCCTGAGACACAAAATTCAAACTAACCCAGTTAATAACCCTACAATGGCCTCTAAATGTTCAAGTGAAAGGAAGAGTTGCATATCTCTCACTTTAAATTAAAAGCTAGAAATGATTAAGCTTAGTAAGGAAGACATAATGAAAGCCAAGATAGACCAAAAGCTAGGCTTCTTGTGCCAAAGAGTTAGCCAAGTTGCAAAAGCAAACTAAAAGTTCTTGAAGGAAAATAAAAGTGCTACTCCAGTGAGTACACAACTGATAAGAAAGTGAATCAGCCTTATTACTGATCTGGAAAAAGTTTTAGTGGTCTGTATAGAAGATTAAACTAGCCACAACATTCCGCAAGCCAAAGCCTAATCCAGAGCAAAGTCCTAAATAATAGAGTAGAATCTCTTAAATTTATGAAGGCAGAGAGAGGTAAGGAGGCTGCAGAAGAAAAGGCAGAAGCTAACAGAGATTGGCTCATGAAGTTTAGGAAAAGGCCATCTCCACAACAATAAAGTGCAAGGTAAAACAGCAAGTGCTGATGGAGAAGCTGTAGCAAGTTATCCAGAAGATCTAGCTAAAATCATTGATGAAGGTGGCTACACAAACAACAGATATTTCAATGTAGATAAAACAGCCTTCTATTGGAAGAAGATGACATCTAGGACTTCCATAGCTAGACAGGAGAAGTTAAGGCCTGGCTTCAAAGCTTCAAAGGACAGACTGACTCTCTTGCTAGGGGCTACTGCAGCCAGTGACTTCAAGTTGAAGCCAATGCTGACTTATCATTCCAAAAATCCTAGGGCCCTTAAGAATTATGCTAAATCTACTGTGCCTATGCTCTGTAAATGGAACAACAAAGCCTAGATGGCAGCACATCTATTTATAGCATGGTTTACTGAATATTTTAAGCTTCTATTGAGACCCATTGCTCAGAAAAAGATTCCTTTCAAAATAGTACTGCTTATTAACAATGCACCTGGTCAACCAAGAGCTCTAATGGAGATGTACAAGGATATTAATGTTGTTTTCATGCCAGATAACACAGTATCCATTCTGCAGCCCATAGATCAAGGAGAAACTTGACTTTCATGGCTCATCATTTAAGAAATACATTTCATAAGGCTGTACCTACCATAGATAGTGATTCCTCTGATAGATCTGGGTAAAGTACATTGAAAACCTACTGGGAATAATTCACCATTCTAGATGCCATTAGTAATATTCATGATTCATGGAAAGGTGTCAAAAGATCAACATTAATAGGGGTTTGGAAGAAGCTGATTCCAACCTTCATGGATGACTTTGAGGACTCAAGACTTCAGTGGAGGAAGTACAGATGTGATAGAAATAGCAAGATAAGTAGAATCAGCAGTGGAACCTGAAGATGTGACTGAATTGCTGCAATCTCATAATATTTTCACATATAAAGAATTGTGTCTATGGATGAGCAAAGAAAATAGTTTCTTGAGATGGAACCTACTCCTGGTGAAAATGCTACGAACATTGGTGAAATGACAACAAAGGATTTAGAATATTATATAAACGTAATTGATAAAGCAGCAGCAGGTTTTAAGAAGATTGACTCCAATTTTGAAAGCAGTTGTACTGTGGGTAAAATGCAAACAAACAGCATCGCATGCTATAGAGAAATATTTCCTGAAATGCAGAACATTTTATTGTTGTCTTATTTTAAGAAATTGCCTCAGCCACCCCAACTTTCAGCAACCACCACCCTGCAATCAGTAGTCATCAACATCTAGGCAAGACCCTCCACTAGCAAAAAGATTACAACTTGCTGAAGGCTCAGAGGATCATCAGGATTTTTTAGCAACAAAGTATTCTTAATTAAGTTATGTACATTTTTCAGACATGTTATTGCACACTTAGGCTGTAGTGTAGTGTTAACATCACTTTTATATATATACTGGGAAGCCAAAAATAAAAACGTGTGATTAGCTTTATTGTGATATTTGCTTTATTGCAGAGGTCTGGAACTGAACCTGCAGTATCTCTGAGGTATGCTTGTATTAACATTTATGTTGGGTCTCTTCTGCGGTTGATGTATTGATTCATTATAGTGGACATAAATATGTAGTGTTGTGTCCCGTTGTCTTGAACATATCCCCCCATATTTTTTCTAGGACTTTTATGCTATCTTTCTCAATGGTGCTAAATGAGAAAGAGAACATGAGAAAAAATGCCACCTGTTTTTGGACTGTAAGTTTTCTTTACATATAAAGTACTCTACTAATGTCTAAGGTTTCCTAGATTTGTCAAAAACAAGTTTAAATGGAGCAGAGTGTTAGTGGAAGAAACATGAGAGGCTGATACATGAAGTTGAACAAGTTATTTAACTTATCTAAGCCTCAGTTACTCAATCTAAATGGAACTTTTAATTTTGGTTTAGTGAGTTATGTAAGAAGGGGGAAAATGTATGAAAAGTGCCATGTAGCATTCAACCAAATATTGATTGATTAGGGAAATCTGTCTTTGGGGGGAAAGCCAAGTAAAAAGAACATGCCAGTAGTCTTGACTTAAAAATGTTTGGAGAATTAACCCTCTAAACCTGTGCTGACACTTCAGAGATGGGCAGTCAGGAGTTGAATGTTGGTTCAAATATTGGTTGAGGTGGAGCCAAGATGGCTGAATAGGAACAGCTCCAGTCTACAGCTCCCAGCGTGAGCGATGCAGAAGACGGGTGATTTCTGCATTTCCAACTGAGGTACCGGGTTCATCTCACTGGAGAGTGTCGGAAAGTGGGTGCAGGATAGTGGGTGCAGTGTACCGAGCATGAGCCAAAGCAGGGCAAGGCATCGCCTCACCCAGGAAGGGCAAGGGTTCGGGGAATTCCCTTTCCTAGTCAAAGAAAGGGGTGACAGGTGGCACCTGGAAAATCAGGTCACTCCCACCCTAATACTGCGCTTTTCCAATGGTCTTAGCAAACAGCACACCAAGAGTTTATATCCCGCGCCTGGCTCAGAGGGTCCTACACCCACTAGCACAGCAGTCTGAGATCAAAGTGCAAGGCGGCAGCGAGGCTTTGGGAGGGGTGCCCGCCATTGCCAAGGCTTGAGTAGGTAAACAAAGCAGCTGGGAAGCTCGAACTGGGTGGAGCCCACTGGAGCTCAAGGAGGTGTGCCTGCCTCTGTAGACTCCACCTCTGGGGGCACGGCACAGCCAAACAAAAGGCAGCAGAATCCTCTGCAGACTTAAATGTGCCTGTCTGACAGCATTGAAGAGAGTAGTGGTTCTCCCAGCATGCAGCTGGAGATCTGAGAATGGACAGACTGCCTCCTCAAGTGGGTCCCTGACCCCCGAGTAGCCTAACTGGGAGGCATCCCCCAGTAGGGGGAGACTGACACCTCATATGGCCGGGTACTCCTCTGAGGCAAAACTTCCAGAGGAACGATCAGGCAGCAACATTTGCTGCTCACCAATATCTGCTGTTCTGCAGCCTCCGCTGCTGATACCCAGGCAAACAGGGTCTGGAGTGGACCTCCAGCAAACTCCAACAGACCTGCAGCTGAGGGTCCTGTCTGTGAGAAGGAAAACTAACAAACAGAAAGGACATCCACACCAAAACCCCATCGTACATCACCATCATCAAAGACCAAAGGCAGATAAAACCACAAAGATGGGGAAAAAACAGAGCAGAAAAACTGGAAACTCTAAAAATCAAGCGCCTCTCCTCCTCCAAAGGAACACAGCTTCTCACCAGCAACGGAACAAAACTGGACAGAGAATTACTTTGACGAGTTGAGAGAAGAAGGCTTCAGACGATCAAACTACTCTGAGCTAAAGAAGAAAGTTCGAACCCATGGCAAAGAAGTTAAAAACTTTGAAAAAAAATTAGACTATTGGCTAACTAGAATAACCAATGCAGAGAAGTCCTTAAAGGACCTGATGGAGCTGAAAACCAAGGCACGAGAACTACATGATGAATGCACAAGCCTCAGTAGTCGATTCGATCAACTGGAAGAAGGGGTATCAGTGAATGAAGATCAAATAATGAAATGAAGTGAGAAGAGAAGTTTAGGAAAAAAGAATAAAAAGAAACGAACAATGCCTCCAAGAAATATGGGACTATGTGAAAAGAACAAATCTACGTCTGATTGGTGTACCTGAAAGTGATAGGGAGAATGGAACCAAGTTGGAAAACACTCTGCAGGATATTATCCAGGAGAACTTCCCCAATCTAGCAAGGCAGGCCAACATTCAAATTCAGAAAATACAGAGAATGCCACAAAGATACTCCTCAAGAAGAGCAACTCCAAGACACATAATTTTCAGATTCACCAAAGTTGAAATGAGGAAAAAATGTTAAGGGCAGCCGGAGAGAAAGGTCAGGTTACCCACAAAGGGAAGCCCATCAGACTAACAGCTGATCTCTCGGCACAAACTCTACAAGCCAGAAGAGAGTGGGGGCCAATATTCAACAGTCTTAAAGAAAAGAATTTTCAACCCAGAATTTCATATCCAGCCAAACTAAGCTTCATACGTGAAGGAGAAATAAAATCCTTTACAGACAAGCAAATGCTGAGAGATTTTGTCACCACCAGGCCTGCCCTAAAAGAGCTTCTGGAGGAAGCACTAAACATGGAAAGGAACAACCAGTAGCAGCCACTGCAAAAACATGCCAAACTGTAAAGACCATCAAGGCTAGGAAGAAACTCCATCAACTAATGAGCAAAATAACCAGCTAACATTATAATGACAGGATCAAATTCACACATAACATATTAACTTTAAATGTAAATGGGCTAAATGCTCCAATTAAAAGACACAGACTGGCAAATTGGATAAAGAGTCAAGACCCATCAGTGTGCTGTATTCAGGAAAACCATCTCACGTGCAGAGACACACATAGGCTCAAAATAAAGGGATGGAGGAAGATCTACCAAGCAAATGGAAAACAAAAAAAGGGAGGGGTTGCAATGCTAGTTTCTGATAAAACAGACTTTAAACCAACAAAGACCAAAAGAGACAAAGAAGGCCATTACATAATGGTAAAGGGATGAATTCAACAAGAAGAGCTAACTATCCTAAATATATATGCACCCAATACAGGAGCACCCAGATTCATAAAGCAAGTCTTTAGTGACCTACAAAGAGAGACTCCTACACAATAATAATGAGAGACTTTAACACCCTACTGTCAACATTAGACAGACCAACAAAACAGAAAGTTAACAAGGATATCCAGGAATTGAACTCAGCTCTGCACCAAGCAGACCTAATAGACATCTACAGAACTCTCCACCCCAAATCAACAGAATATACATTCTTCTCAGCACCACACCACACTTACTCCAAAATTGACCACATAGTTGGAAGTAAAGCACTCCTCAGCAAACGTAAAAGAACAGAAATTATAACAAACTGTCTCTCAGACCACAGTGCAATCAAACTAGAACTCAGGATTAAGAAAATCACTCAAAACCACACAACTACATGGAAACTGAACAACCTGCTCCTGAATGACTACTGGGTACATAAAGAAATGAAGGTAGAAATAAAGATGCTCTTTGAAACCAACGAGAAGAAAGATACAACATACCAGAATCTCTGGGACACATTCAAAGCAGTGTGTAGAGGGAAATTTATAGCACTAAATGCCCAAAAGAGAAAGCAGGAAAGATCTAAAACTGACACCCTAACATCACAATTAAAAGAACTAGAGAAGCAAGAGCAAATACATTCAAAAGCTAGCAGAAGGCAAGAAATAACTAAGATCAGAGAAGAACTGAAGGAAATAGAGACACAAAAAAATCCTTCAAAAAATCAATGAATCCAGGAGTTCGTTTTTTGAAAAGATCAACAAAATTGATAGACCACTAGCAAGACTAATAAAAAAGAAAAGAGAGAAGAATCAAATAGATGCAATAAAAAATGATAAAGGGGATATCACTACCGATCCCACAGAAATACAAACTACCATCAGAGAATACTATAAACACCTCTATGCAAATAAACTAGAAAATCTAGAAGAAATGGATAAATTCCTCGACACATACACTCTCCCAGGACTAAACCAGGAAGAAGCTGAATCTCTGAATAGACCAATAACAGGACCTGAAATTGAGGCAATAATTAATAGCTTACCAACCAAAAAAAGTCCAGGACCTGATGGATTCACAACCGAATTCTACCAGAGGTACAAGGAGGAGCTGGTACCATTCCTTCTGAAACTATTCCAATCAATAGAAAAAGAGGTAATCCTCCCTAACTCATTTTATGAAGCCAGCGTCATCCTGATACCAAAGCCTGGTAGAGACACAACAAAAAAAGAGAATTTTAGACCAATATCCTTGATGAACATTGATGCAAAAATCCTCAATAAAATACTGGCAAACTGAATCCAGCAGCACATCAAAAAGCTTATCCACCATGATCAAGTGGGCTTCATCCCTGGGATGCAAGGCTGGTTCAATATATGCAAATCAATAAATGTAATCCAGCATATAAACAGAACCAATGACAAAAACCACATGATTATCTCAATAGATGCAGAAAAGGCCTTTGACAAAATTCAACAACCCTTTATGCTAAAAACTCTCAATAAATTAGGTATTGATGGGACGTATCTCAAAATAATAAGAGCTATCTATGACAAACCCACAGCCAATATCATACTGAATGGGCAAAAACTGAAAGCATTCCCTTTGAAAACTGGCACAAGACAGGGATGCCCTCTCTCACCACTCCTATTCAACATAGTGTTGGAAGTTCTGGCCAGGGCAATCAGGCAGCAGAAGGAAATAAAGGGTATTCAATTAGGAAAAGAGGAAGTCAAATTGTCCCTGTTTGCAGACGACATGATTGTATATCCAGAAAACCCCATCATCTCGGCCCAAAATCTCCTTAAGCTGATAAGCAACTTCAGCAAAGTCTCAGGATACAAAATCAATGTGCAAAAAGCACAAGCATTCTTATACACAAATAACAGACAAACAGAGAGCCAAATCATGAGTGAACTCCCATTCACAATTGCTTCAAAGAGAATAAAATACCTAGGAATCCAGCTTACAAGGATGTGAAGACCTCTTCAAGGAGAACTACAAACCACTGCTCAATGAAATAAAAGAGGATACAAACAAATGGAAAAACATTCCATGCTCATAGGTAGGAAGAATCAATATCGTGAAAATGGCCTCACTGCGCAAGGTAATTTATAGATTCAACGCCATCCCCATCAAGCTACCAATGACTTTCTTCACAGAATTGGAAAAAACTACTTTAAAGTTCATATGGAAGCAAAAAAGAGCCCACATTGCCAAGTCAATCCTAAGCCAAAAGAACAAAGCTGGAGGCATCACACTACCTGACTTCAAAATATACTACAAGGCTACAGTAACCAAAACAGCATGGTACTGGTACCAAAACAGAGATATAGACCAATGGAACAGAACAGAGCCCTCAGAAATAATGCCACATATCTACAACCATCTGATCTTTGACAAACGTGACAAAAACAAGAAATGGGGAAAGGATTCCCTATTTAATAAATGGTGCTGGGAAAACTGGCTAGCCACATGGAGAAAGCTGAAACTGGATCCCTTCCTTACACCTTATACAAAAATTAATTCAAGATGGATTAAAGACTTAAATGTTAGGCCTAAAACCATAAAAACCCTAGAAGAAAACCTAGGCAATACCATTCAGGATATACGCATGGGCAAGGGCTTCATGTCTAAAACACCAAAAGCAATGGCAACAAAAGCCAAAGTTGACAAATGGGATCTAATTAAACTAAAGAGCTTCTGCACAGCAAAAGAAACTACCATCAGAGTGAACAGGCAACCTACAGAATGGGAGAAAATTTTTGCAATCTACTCATCTGACAAAGAGCTAATATCCAGAATCTACAATGAACTCAAACAAATTTACAAGAAAAAAACAAACAATCCCATCAAAAAGTGGGTGAAGGATATGAACAGACACTTCTCAAAAGAAGACATTTATGCAGCCAAAAGACACATGAAAAAATGCTCATCATCACTGACCATCAGAGAACTGCAAATCAAAACCACAATGAGATACCATCTCATACCAGTTAGAATGGCGATCATTAAAAAGTCAGGAAACAACAGGTGCTGGAGAGGATGTGGAGAAATAGGAACACTTTTACACTGTTGGTGGGACTGTAAACTAGTTCGACCCTTGTGGAAGTCAGTGTGGTGATTCCTCAGGGATCTAGAACTAGAAATGCCATTTGACCCAGCCATCCCATTACTCGGTATATACCCAAAGGATTATAAATCATGCTGCTATAAAAACACATGCACATGTATGTTTATTGTGGCACTATTCACAATAGCAAAGTCTTGGAACCAACCTAAATGTCCAACAACGATAGACTGGATTAAGAAAATGTGGCACATATACACCATGGAATACTATGCAGCCATAAAAAATGATGAGCTCATGTCCTTTGTAGGGACATGGATGAAGCTGGAAACCATCATTCTCAGCAAACTATCGCAAGGACAAAAAAACAAACACCGCATGTTCTCACTGATAGGTGGGAATTGAACAGTAAGAACACATGGACACAGAAAGGGGAACATCACACTCCGGGGACTGTTGTGGGGTGGGGGGGAGGGGGAGGGATAGCATTGGGAGATATACCTAATGTTAAATGACGAGTTAATGGGTACAGCACACCAACATGGCACATGTATACATATGTAACTAACCTGCACGTTGTGCACATGTATCCTAAAACTTAAAGTATAATAAAAAAAGAAAAAATAAATATTGGTTGAATGTTACATGGCACTTTTCATACATTTTCCCCCTTCCTATTTAACTACTATGACTTTTAAAAGCCCAACTTTTGGGGTGCTTCCTCTTCCATGCCCACAAATAAATACTCTTTCCCCATGTTTTAGGAGTAACAAAAAGAACGAAAGAGAGTTTCAAAAGTACTGTAAGATCTTTGGCACGAATTTATGTAGCTTCTCCCTCCCCGCCAAAAAAAAATTTTGAGCATACTTTACAAATTCTGTTCCTAAAACCATCTGTTGTTTGGGGAAAGCCAGGTTAAATGAACGTGCCAGTAGTCTTGGCTTAAAGATGTTTGAAGAATTAACCCTCTAAACCTGTGCTGACCCTTTAGATATGGGCAGTCACGAGTTCCTGGTAGTTCCTCATAGCTGTACAATTAGAAACCTGGAATTCAGTGGAAGTCTAAGTCAGCTCTTGACTGGAAAGATTTCTGTCCCTTTCTCAGCCACTACAAAGCCTTACAATATGAGAGATCTTAGGGAGAGTGGAATCTTGAAGCCCATCTGATCCAGGAGAAGCATGTTGAAATAATATTAAAGAATTTTTCTATTCTTTAACTATAGCAGAGTGATAGGAGGCCTCTTGAGGACTGAGGAAATGCGGCACTGTGGTATCCCAGGATACCTTTCTAGTCACAGAAATCAGGATTCCTTTCTAGTCACAGCATTATCAGATTTCCAAAACATGCAGAAGCCATGGAAGAAAGTTCTCTGGGTGGCTTTGAAAACATTTCATTCAAATCTGAGGCAGCAGTTTAGTGCCTTGAGTGGTCATCCATCTAAACCCCAGCCTGCGCAAGCCTGGAACTTGTACATGAAGTGGCAAAAAAAGATAAAGCAGTGAAGTTCATAACTGCTGCTATCTTGAAAGTTCTCATTGTTCTTACCCTTAGGCATCAAACTGTCACCGGTTTTGCATCTAAAGAGAATGCCAGATAGACAAATTTCCAAAAGCTTGTGTAGACATTGTAGAGAGTTTTTCCTACTTATGGAATTAAAATAATAAAGACATAACTCTGAAGAAATTAGCCACAGTCCAGTCCCAATTTGCCCTATGTGTGTCTAAGTGTGAGCACTTTAATGACACATTGGCTTAACTTCTCCAGGGTGGAAATACTGAAGTGATTATGAATTTTGCCTTCTTAATGCTGACAATCACCCCAGAGCAAGGACAAACCTTAGCAAATATCATTTTTTTTTTTTTAAAAAAAAGCCTCTTTATAGTACCAAGGAGCATGGGAAAATGAGAAAGGGGATCATGAAATTCTGCAAAATGAGGTGCTTGATGGGTATTTCCTGGTTACAAGGTGTTGTTTATTCCATCCAGTTTAGACATATGGGGATGCCCACAAGGTGTGCCCTAAGACTTGGTGATAATTGCAGGGTGGCTAGAGGCCAGAGCCTCAACCTCAGGTAAGAGCCAAAATTATATAGCTAAGCACCTATTAATCAGGATTAACCTCCAAGGATGCCAACTCTGGAAGCTTCTTCACAAATAAGCATCTTCATGTACACTTTAAAAAGAAAACAAAACACTCATTTTCTCAGGTGGAGTCATCTGGCCTGGTAGCTCCGGAAAAGATATTTTAGCCCCATCATGAAAATAAACCAGTAAACGCCCTAAAAGAAGTTAGGGTAGGTCTAATGAGACTCCACAGCCCTCCCCATGGGCCTGTTCCTGAAGCCTGCTTTTCTTTTCTATGAGTTTCATGTTTCTGGGAAACCTGTGCTTGTGGCAAAATCGGAAGGTATCTCTGTAGGCAAATAGAGAATTGAGGTCATTTGACACACATTTAGGCCAAGGAGACACTTTTATTTCAATTACCTGCTTATTTCCAGAAAAGAGAGGAAAAATAAATTAGACTCTACTAGATTTAGAAATAAATTTTGTTTACATACCTCTAAATGTACTTTTGCCCAAAATTCATTTTCTCCTTTCCCTATTTGCTGAGGGGCTGAAGATGGCCTGAGGCCGGGGAATACAGCAGAACCCTCCCCTGAGACAAAGCTTAAAAGAGTGCAGGAACCCTGTGTTCCCAAATATCATGAACAAGTCTGGAGGAACACACAAACCTAGAGGATGGGTCCATGTCGCTAGCAAACACTTGGATATTTTCTTTGGTTTATAGCCTATGTGTTTGGTCCATTAGGGTGTTCTAGGTGAATGGGAGTCCAAGCAGCAGAGGGTTTTCAGAGCTCTGAAAGTCCCGAATATTTTAGGAATTTTCATTTCAGTTTTCCTGTGTCTTGGCAGCTAGGCCATTAATAAGAAAATGGATGCTTAGACAAGTTGGACAGTTTGGAGGTAAAAATTCTCCCAAAAAGAAAATGATAGACCTTCGGATGGGCAGCTATCTGTAGGTCAATACTTTGGGGGAACTCTCTGAGCTTCAGGCTGCCCATACATAATAAGGAAACCAGAGTTTGTTATCATATAAAGGAAATGCCTTGAATTAATTTGCAAATGTGGAAATTGGATAGTTTAGGAGAATCTACTCTTGTTTTAAAGTATTTAGATGACTGCAGTTTTTGAAAAAAAAAAACTCATAGATGATCATAAGGAAAAAACTCTTATAGAATATACCTATAGCATACAGTATAAAATATCTCCTCTAATCACAGGGAGAGATGTATGTAAATACAAAAATATATAATAATTTGCTTGATCAAAGTTACTCTACCAAGATATTTTCTGGTCTAACTTACATAAAACACATTTTATGGACACCTGACTTTTATTTTAATCTTTCATCCGAAGTAAAGATGAATTTTTACTGAGCTCCATGTCTTAAAATTATAACTCTTCATTTTGATCAGACTTTGTAGTATACATAAATTAGCAAACATACACAGCATCTTGCTGTTAAAAACAAGTTGTTTTAATGAAAACATAACCTGAAAATCAAGCAGTATTTTTTGGAGGGAAAAGACATTGGTTGAAACAGCAGTGTCTTATTGACATTAAAAACAGTTGACATAACTCTGCAAGGATGCTGAAATTTAACTTTTGTATGTTTTTATTATACCCAGAGTATCAAAGATAACATAATTTATTCATAGAATGGCAGTCATTGAATTCAGTTTCCTGGTACAATTTTCTTCCCATATAAACTCATAAAAAATGTGATGGGTGAGCCATTAGGAATGCTTAAAGCAGCCCCTGATGTATGCCCACACAGAAAGAACAGATAGATTGCAAAATGTTTATGCCTTTTACATTTTTTACAGTATTAATAAGGAAACACTGTGATTACCAATCAGAAAAGACTCCAGAGTGCTGCTTGTAAAGTGCACCATTATAAAGATTTATATCTGTATCTGGGGAGTAATGTGGAGCATTGATATTTTAAGGAGCTCAGTTCAAAAATCTCTTTATTCAATGAAAGCCTGGGAGAGTGAAATATCTTTTTTCTGTGACAGAAGTGTGTGTATCGAGGTTAGTTTATGATCCATATGGTAGGAAGAAATAGACTTGGTCCCCCAAATATTCACCAAATACTTGGCAATGGATTACAAGGTAGCTATGGAACTTTTTGGCAAGGCTATCTATCACAATTAGAGATGAAATGGGTGTAAGATTATCTGTTCAATGCCAAATCCTGCTTTGGTTATCTCCTGACCTAGGGCCTGTTCTGTGTCAAGAGTATGTAGTATGTTAGCCCCACCCAGAGGCCTCCAGCCCCACCAGTGCCAATCTGTCTTTCACTCTCTGAGAGTAAATGTTTTCAGCCATCTAGAGACAGCAAATAAATCTTTAGGAGGAAATGCCCTATATTATTCCAAGGTGCTTCTATCAGCATCTAATAGTTGGTATTTTGAAAGTAAATACCTAGAGAAGACACATTTTCTAGTTTATAGCTGTAACCTATATTCATTTTCCAAGTTTCCTAAGCAATACTCATGCAGAATTTTTCAATCAGTTTCACTACCTCTGAACCCAATATGTAAGCTTAACATGGCAGTGTTAACCCATCTTCAACCAGAACCTGTCCAAAATAATCTATGCTAGTCATAATACATTCTGACGCAAGTACCAATGGTTAGAGTTTTATTTGTCTAACTCATCACTAAGTCCAAAAGTAGGGAGGCCAGGGCAGATGCAGCAAATCAAGGAAGGCCCTAGGATTCAAGCTTCTTCCACCTTACAGCTCCACCATTCTTAACATGCAGCTTTCTTCTTACTGATGGTAAGATGACTGCTGCATCTCCAAGCACGACATATGATCAAGTAGGAAGAAAAGAGATAAGGAGAAAGCAAAGAGCAAGATGCCTTCTCTGCTCCAGGCATTGTCTTCCACATGGGATGGGAAGCTCCCATGACCACCCATAGCTGTCTGAGAAGTCAGATTTTGCTTGTGTTTGTTAACTGGACATAATAACACACCCAATAAAATCAGGATTCTGCTAGAAAGAAGAGTAAATACTAGGTAAGGAATGAGTTGCCATCAGCCACAAACTTCATTTTTTAAACCTTCAGAAGGAGATTGTTTCTGATGTCTAAAGCTGTGCTGTCCATTACAGTAGCCACTAGTCATGTGTAGCTATTTCAGTTAATTAAAATTAAAATTTAGTGCCTTAGTCACATAGCCACATTGATGTGCTCAATAGCCACAAGGGGCTGGTGGCTACCACATTGGATAGTGCTGGCCCAGAGCCTTCTTTCCAAGGAAATGGATGCCTATGTCTTCTAATTCCCACGTTTCAGTTCAAGGCCATTTTTCTTTGCCTTTGTCTTCAATGGAAAAAAATAGCAAATCATCATTCTTTATGTAAAAGTACTTAAAAATCATTGCATCCCCGCTATATGTACCCTTTGTCTTAGCTCAGGTTTTTCCAAAAGCTGAGGGCAAGAAAAAACTTGAGGGCAGGTAGTTTATATGAGAGGTGCCCCATCATCATCATCATAAAAAAAACAACCCAACTAAATAAACAAACAAACAGGAAACAGGAGTGAAGGAATGACGAGAGTGAGACTGGGAAAAGGAAAACTCCTTAAAGTGGGTTACTGAGGTCCCTGCTGCAGCCAGTAAGGGCTCAACTCCTCTAGGACCTCTGAGAAACATGCAAAATGCCTCCCAGAATCATCTGTTCAAAGCACAGAAGGCTGGAGCATATGTGCACTAGCTCCCATACCTTGTTGGTCGAGGGTTGCCCCTGGGATGTTAACTCCCCTCCCTTTCCTCTGTCTGTATGTACTGGCTGAATGAGCTTCCACAGCCTTAAAGAACTCTGTCAGGCACAGAAGTGGGTGGAAGCCTGCACAGAACTTACGGAGGTGCCTGTCAGCATGCACAGCGCTATTCATCAATGCTACGGCTGATATCAGGCTTGGATCTAGGACATGGGATATGGCCAACCAAGATCTCTTGCTATGCTCCTCCATTCTCTGTCAATGACTAATTTTTAAGCTTATTTCCCTTTATAAAGGATCTTGGTCCTACTCAAATCCCAGTCGGTTGAGGAGCTCATGAGTTCACCAATAGACATGCAGCCATTTGTTAGCTATGATTACTCTTTGTACCATTCTCTTTCTCCACCATAAATAGGATTAAGAGCTTAAATCATTAGGCAGGGTTTTTTTTTTAAAGCAGCTACTGAATTATTGTCCCTTACAAAATATATTTTATATCAATGTGTTTGGGGAATTAGATGTGATTTTCCTACAGAAACAACAAATGCCTCTCTCAGATCCAAACATTTACCCTGATGCTGCTTAGGGCAGACAGCCTGCACTGCGCTGTGATTTGACGGATTCCAGACATGGATCCTCTCCAGAAATGATTCCACCCGTTCATGTGCCTCAGCCCAGAAGACCACCATTAGGGGGCTACACTCTGGTGTTGAGGCTTTGCATCGCCAGGGTGCCCTATTAATGGCAACTACTTTTGGAGACGGTATACACTAAGCCCATGTCTGTTGCCATTGCATGGAATGGGTTCGACATACAGCTTTATGATATAACAGGTGGGAGCAGTCCCAAAGAGCTAAGTTTATGGTGAGAAACTTGATCATGAAACACAGCAAAAGGCAGTAGACATCCCAGAGCCACCTTTGAAGGAAGGCTCCTTGCCTACACACCCCCACCTTCCCACTGCTACCTAAGGACAGGATAGATGACACCAAAGGCAAAGTGTCATTATTTTGCTTTGAGCCAAGAATGGCCTTAGGTAAAGTTGGTTAATTCATTCATTAAATATTAATTGAGCATCTACTAAGTGCAGAGCCCAGTGCTAAACTCCAGATACCCAGTGATCACCAAAACAAACACGGTCCAGACCTTGAGGGGCCTACAGTTCTAATGGGGAAGACATTCAGAACTCAAGCAAATAAATAGGTACAAAGTCTAATGAGGGCCACAAGAGAAAAGAACAGGGTCCCGTATGACCTACTTTCTGAGAAATGACACCTACACAGAGGCCTGGAAAATGGGTTTCAGGGAAGAAAAAACATTCCAAGGAAAAACAAGTGTATCTAAAAAGCATGTGGATCTAGGAGGAGCTCAGGTGTCAGTGATATTGTGGGCAGGATGGGTTTGAAAAGAAAGACGCTGGCTAGGACACAAAGGACCTCACTGGACATCCATCACTCTTATTTCACAATTCTAGAACAAAATGCCACATTCCCAGTTTTTCATTTCTACTTGGATAATTCTCATGTACCCCCTCTTCTTAATAATTGTAACAATAATTCAAGTTGTATGGCTCATATCTTGTGTGACCCATAAAGGGCTTTCACATTAGCATTTATTTATTTACTATTATTAAGTATCAAAATAATGTTATTTAAGGGAAATGCCAGGAATTTTGGGTTGATATCTCCATTAATTCTCAACACAACACTTCATAGCAAGAATCATTACACCTCATTTTACAGACAAGGAAAACAAAGCTTAAACAGGTTACGGGTTGACCCCAAGGTTGCACAGCTAATAACCCAGGTATATCTGATTCTGAAATCCATGCTGTAGACCAGGAGTTAGCAAATTACACCCATGGGCCAAATACTGCCCACCACCTTCTTCTGTAAATAAAGTTCTTGGGAACACAACCATGCCCATTCATTTATGTGTTGTCTATGGCTGCTTTCCATTACTATGTCAGAATTGAGTACTGCAGTCATAGCTGAGGCCTAATGGCCCACAAAGCCTAAATATTTGCTATTTGGACCTTTATAAAACAAATTTGCTAACCCCTGCTCTAGACAGGACAGGGGCTTTTATGCAAAGATTCTTGGAATCCCCTAGAGATAAATCCCTTGAAAGTACAAGTGTCTGTTTACCTGTGCATTTTTTTTTTCTGAGAAAAAGGTTTATGGCTTTCATCAGGGAAAAAAAAAACTTATGGCTTAAAAAGAAGAATAAGAGCTCAATTGAACCAGAAAATGTTTTAGAACAGTGGTCTTCATAGTGTGTGTGGTTCCCATATTAGCGGCAGAGGCATCGCTGGAACTTGTTAGAAATGCAAATTTTTACTAAATAAGAAATCCTAGGGCTGGGGCCCAGCAATCTGTTTTTTAACAAGCACCACAGCTGGTTCTGAAACTCACTTAAATTGAGAGCCTCTAGACCAGGGTTGTCTAGTCTTTTGGCTTCCTTGGGCCACACTGGAAGAAGAAGAATCATCTTGGGCCACACATAAAATACACTAACACTAGCTGATGAGCTTAAAAAACAAGCCACAAAAAAAAAAAAACTCTCAATGTTTTAAGAAATTTTATGAATTTGTGTTGGGCCACATTCAAAGCCGTCCTGGGCCACATGTGGTCCCTGGGTCGCAGGTTGGACCAGGTTGCTCTAGACTAACATTAAAAAGTCAAAACTCAAAAAACCAAAGTCAAAATGTTGAATGCCAACACATCAGAAGTCTTTGGCTTAACCATGATTTATTTCATTTTATGAAGAGAAAGAAGACACAGAAAAAAAAATGGCTTATTTAAACAGATACTTGAAGTTGCCATCTTCTCCACTGCCTAAAAACTGTGGCTTTTAAACCTAAACATCTAAGTTCATCAGAGATTTGAAATTCAAGGGCATTTCACATTTGGCTTTCTTGCCTTTCAACACTGGGCTCTCATTTAAGCTGTTCAGACTGATTGTTAATGGCCAACTAGGGTAAACCCCTTTGCAGACGCCACACTGTGGAAAATATACTAGCGACCACCATCTGGCCCATTCCTTTTTAGTGACACAAGTGACAAAATGGTCAAACATAAAAATTCACTGCCTCAGAACTAGAATTTTCCTCCAACAAACTAGCTATCATGTGTCTGCCTATCCCTGACACTGTCTACAAACCCATTTTTGGTCCAGACCTGGATGGCTCCCCTCACAGCCCCTCAAACCATTCCTCGCGCTCTTCTCTTAACCATTTGTTCATTTCAGAGCCGTTTCTTTCTGGCTCCGAAATAATTATTGTTACTTTAGAGACAATAGTGAGATTGCTGTTGTGGTGGTGATGGTGGTTTTTAAGGTTATAGTTTTAAATGAAAACGTGATTATCTGGGAGATTCTCCACAGTTTCCATTTCTATTGCTTTCTCTTAATTCTTAGGACTGCCTGTTAAGAGTAGCTTTTTCCTCTATGCACTGAGGCCATTTGGGGGAAGCCTTGCCCTTGGTTTGAATGAACTCACCCAGAGAGATGTGTACCTACAGATGAATGCAAAGTTAAGCAGCTGCCCAGTCCAACCATAACTTCAGAGCATTGTCTTCCAGCTCAGAGCCCCATGCAGGGTTTTTCATTGTCTATACCACTCCTGCAGTGATTCCAGAAGTTTCACATAAACCTATCCTACACCTGCATAATTTAATAATTATTATATCAATATTTAATTACCCTCCACCTGCATAATTTAAATCAATTTTTTTTTGCTTGTTTTCTCCATTTGGAGCTTAGGACGTATAAAGCAGGTGTGCTGATGTTGAATGTGGCACTTTCTGGAAGATTCCCTCTGTAGCATTAATAAAACTTCACTGCCTAGAAGCAGAAAGGAAGCATTGTGTTTGTGTAATTAGTGCAGGTAACCCTGGTCTGGTAAGGACACTTTTGGTGGTTAAGGGGGATTTGGTTTGTACTTGCCCACAACCAGCTGAAGAAAGTAGATTGGTCTAAATAATTACTTTCATTCTTCAATTGTTTCCTACATTTTATGTTTACTCACTCTTTCAGTGCTGTTTTCTCCTTTTCTTCAGAAATCCTCTAAAATCACTATTCCTGAAGAAACTCCACTGCAACCAAATTCTCCACTAAATGGAGGAGGAATAACAACAGGAAATAATAATACCAAATAGTGCCAGGCACTGTTCCAAGTGCTTTACATTGATTAACTCATGTGATCTTCAAAACGACCCTGTGAGAACTTGAGTATCACCCCCATTTTACAGATTAGGAAACTCAGTTTAGAGAGGTTAGGTAACTTGCCCAAAGTTATACAACTAGTAAATAGTGGAGGTGGGATTTGAACCTGAGCAGTCTTGGTCCAGATGTCATGTTCTCAGCCACTAGGCTCTGCTACCTCCAAAAAGGACTCCTCTGCCTTCTTTTACAAATCTGTTCTTTGGCTATAAGCAGTATCTTCCTCCTGAACATGAGAATGAGCTCTCCATTGGGGTTCCATGAACCACCAGCAACAGGAACTGAAGTGATCGTTAAACATGTTATTTTTTGATCCACTCTCCAGGACCAAAAATCTGCTACTGAATCAAAATGTTCAGGGTGGGGCCTAAGGAATCTGCATGATTACAAGCTTCAAGGCAATCTGGTGCCCACAAAATCCATACTGTTCAACTTAGAACCACTGAGCAAAATTCAAAACTTTCTGAGTTTTGCCACTTACTACCTGGCCCCATATCACTTCTATGTGTCTTCAATGTCTACAAAGTCTTCTTCTGTTTGAAACATTTCTTCTGGACAAGCTTAAACCCACAAGCTGGAAGCCCCAATTGTGGTATAACTTGGAGTGTACCCCAAAATGCGCCACCCCCACAGATGAAGCCACAGCACTTAGAATGTTGTGACTCAGATTCTCAGAGGCTCTGCCCATCTGAGGAGTGTTCCTGGGAGAAGCCCCGGACCATTATTAGCTAATATCAGCACGTTATTTCGAAGACAGGCTTTAGAAGTGGGAGAGAAGCAAGAACACCAGGAGAAGGCAGGCAGGATCCAGAGAAAGAGAGAGGTGGGGGAAGACAAAAGTGCACATGGCCCACTCCATCCATGATTAGCCAGGATCCCCATGTTTCTCATCTACAGCAGGAGCTACATTTCTGTGAGTCATCAACTTGAGGGAGGAATTTCTGTTTATAACAAGAGAGGAAGCAAAAAAGGTGTTCCTTTTTTCTTTTATGAAAATTAGAATGCTACGACAACATGGATGAACCTGGAGGACATTATGTGAAGTGAAATCTGCGAGGTACAGAAAGGCAAATACAGCATGGTCTCACTCATACGGGGAATATAAAAAAGCCGATCTCATAGAAGGAGAGAGTAGAATGCTGGCTACCAGGAGCCTCGGTGGTTAGTGGGGAAAGGGGGATGGAGAGCAGTTGGTTAAAGGGTATATAATTACAGTTAGATAGGAGGAATTTTTTAAATATCCAGAATAGGCAAATATATAGAGACAGAAAGTGGATAAGCAATTGCCTGGGGGTAGGAGTGAGAGGATAGGCTGGGGGCTTGGGGAACAGAAATGGGAAATGACTAGTAAAAGTCATGGAGTTTCTTTATTGGTTGATGAAAATTATCTAAAATTGATTGTGATGATGTGTGTACAACTCTGGAACATACTAACAGCCATTGGATTGTATACTTTAAATGGACGAATTGTATGATATGTGAATTATATATCAACAAAACTGTTCTAAAAAAAAACAGAATAAAATATGGCTTATTCTTATCTACAGGCCCACCTCTAATATTTAAAGGGCTTGAAGTGGAAGCCCACATACCAAATGTCCAAATATTTACAAATTATAAATCAAGTAAGCAAGCCATCAAATCAAATATATATTACGTTCTTGCCTTGACAAATATAGCTACATAATCACCTAGAAAGCCACCCTTGCATTTAGAAACCTGCAGGTCCTCAGGACGCTATGGTGGAACACAGAGGTGAGAGAAGCACAGCTTCTGGATTCTGACCCATGCCTTGCCCTCATTTCTTCCAATCCCTGCATTTATCTTGACCGCAGGGGCCAGCATACATAGATACAGGCATATAAGTCTGCAGGTCCAAGGTCTGTCCACACCCCCAAGCAAAGAGCCATCCCATGGCCACCTCTCAGAACTAATGGTGCACACATCAGTGAGATAGTGAGATAGTTCTCACTTCTCTTTGAGAAGAGAAACCCAGGAAGGAGGCCCACCAAGTCCTGGAGATGTATACGGACCACTCAGGGGTATATGAGCAGAAAAATCCAAGACCTCAGATTATCCCAAAGAGTAGTCTAAAAGTTGGGCCATGAGTTGTGAGTGGGCACCACCCTCTTGGCCCTGCAGACCTTTTGCCATATAAAAGAGGAGCACAGCCCAGAGTGGGGTTCTCTAAAGCAGTGCTACTCAGTGTATGGTCCTCAGACCAGCAGCATCAGCATCACATGGAAGACTGATAGAAATGCAGACTCTCAGGCCCCACAACAGGCCCCACCCCCACAAAAACTCAGAGGTGGATTCCAGGAATTGAGTTTTAACAAGTCTTGCTGAATTCTGATGCATGCTAAAGTTTGAGACTCACTGCTCTGATAAAGCATGAGGCTCAATGCCAGTAGCACCTCACCCCCAACCCCTTTTCCCAGGTCAAAGACAATATGGCTTATATATATTTTTTCTTTCCTGTAGGCTCATGTCACAGGTTCCATGGACATCTTTCCCAATTACCTTCATCCCACTGAATATTATCTGAGATCCATATCACATGTCACTTTCAATGCTTACCTACACCTCCAGCTTCCCCACCCCATAGCACTAAGTAGCTCTCTACTGTCAGATATTCTTAATTTCTGTAGTTATTTTGCTTTCTCTTTTAAATTTCCAGGAACTGCCCTCTTCACCTTTGGATGCCTATCCCAAGGCCTTGTGGAGACCACAGACTCCATAACACATATTGACTGGAATCAGAAAGAGGAGAGAGAAAACGATCTGCAAAGAAAAAGAGAAATGTAGATTGAGCAAAAAGGAAATAACTTTCCTTTCACCCCAGAATCCTCTGGTTTTTTCTCCTCTCTATCCCTGCTTATGCAAAAATAATTGGCTTCCATTTGAGCTGTGCCATTTTCAAGCCATGTGACCTTCACCAAGTTATCAAAACTTCCTGAACCTGTTCCCCCACTTTGCAAAAAGTTAGAATGTGGTGAGTCTGAACTAAGGTGGGGTTTATGAAAGCATTGGTTACATAATAATCGCTCAAAGAAGCCTAGCTTTCCTTCTTAAGGCCAAGAATTGCAATTGTGTGGTAAGGACACAGAGCAGGCATAAACATAGTTTGGCAGTTTAAGACCACACAGATCCACTTAGGAAAAGGAGTGGTTTCTTGAGGGCACAAAAGCTGCAGACATTATGTGTCAGTGTGTCAATGGGGCTCAGGTTCAGGAGCAGATTCAGATCTGTAAGGCCTTAAAACTTAAACAATTTGGAGGTGTGAGGTAAGGCTCATTAAGAAAAGAATTCTTTTACAAATTTTGCAAAAAGATATAACCTTGTGAACTCAGCGTTAGGGCCCTCCTGGGACTTACAAGGGGCCTGCGCAAGTGGGAGCCCTGAAGCTTAAGCTTCATCAGCTTCATGATAACTCCATCTCTGGCCGGGTCTCAAGACAAAGTTGGGAGCTCTGAAGCAGATGATACAGACTGGCAGCTAGATTGGACAGCAATAAAAAGAATTCAATGTGGCCCATATCCTTTTTTTCATCTTCCCTTTGGTCTTGCCTAAATGGAGGTTTCCCTTCTCCTTTTCTAGAAAGGTCTCTGAGTGTGGGTGAATTCTTTTTCCTTCACCTGTCTCCAGTCAGATCACATCACTGTACTCACTCATTACCTCCTTAAATCCCCAGGGGCAGCACTCTTTCTTGGCTGCTTCCTGACTGATTTGACTCCAGATTCTGCTCAAACTTGTCCCCATGCCTGTGGCTAGAAAAGCGGCCAGAAACCAAGAGCCCCATGTTTTGCTCCCCTACTAGACAAGGACTCCTTGAATCCCTAGGTCAAACCGCTGGGGCCTCTGGGTCTTGATTTCTCACTCTCTAAAGTGGCATGGCTCAATGGGCATTTCCCTTATACCCCCATCCTCAGAAGTCCTATGAACTGACAGGAGATGATAGATGAATGAGGTCATGCTTTTAATAGACTTGGCACTCACGAGTGGAAATGCACTGTTTAATTACAAGAAAAATCTATTCTCAGGGCTAAGAGTTCACTTATTTTTTTTTAAATAAAAGATTCTGGGGACAAAGTAAGCAGAAGCTTGTATGTGCAGCACTCAGCATTCATGGCGTGAGAAATGTTTATCAAAGAAGAACACACTGAAGTGTGGTTAGAACAAGGAAAGAAATAAAAGGAAAGTGAGATCATTATCAGGTTTACTGACACTTAAAGGGAAAAAAAGGAAAGAAAGAGACAGAGGCAATCCTAATAAGAGAAAGAGAGAGGGCAATCCTAATGAGAGAGAGGAGAGAGAGAGAGAGAATCCTAATGAGAGAGAGACAGAGGAGAGAGAGAGAGGGCAATCCTAATGAGAGAGAGGGGAGACAAAGAGAGAGAGAGAGAGAATCCTAATGAGAGACAGAGGAGAGAGAGAGAAGGCAATCCTAATGAGAGAGAGAGAGAGAGAGAGGGCAATCCTAATGAGAGAGAGAGAGAGAGAGAAGGCAATCCTAATAAGAGAAAGAGAGAGAGAAGGCAGTCCTAATGAGAGAAAGAGAGTAAGAGAGAGAGAGAGAGAGAGAGAGAGAGAGAGAGAAGGCAATGCTAATGAGAGAAAGAGAGAGAGAGAAGAGAGAGAGAGGGCCATCCTAATGAGAGAGAGAGAGAGAAGGCAATACTAATGAGAGAGAGAAGGCAATCCTAATGAGAGAGAGAGAGAGAGAGAGAAGTCAATCCTAATGAGAGAAAGAGAGAGAGAGAATCCTAATGAGAAAGAGAGAGAGAGAAGGCAATCCTAATGAGAGAAAGAGAGAGAGAGAAGAGAGAGAGAGGGCAATCCTAATGAGAGAGAGAAGGCAATCCTAATGAGAGAGAGAGAGAGAGAGAAGGCAATCCTAATGAGAGAAAGAGAGAGAATCCTAATGAGAAAGAGAAAGAGAAGGCAATCCTAAAGAGAGAGGAGAGGAGAGAGAGAGAGACAGAGAGAGAGAACAATCCTAATTTGAGAGAGAAGGAGAGAAAGAGGAGATAGAAGGCAATTCTCATAAGAGAAAACAAATAGAGGAAAACAGGGACAAAAGTTTAAATTCAAACAACATTGTTAGAAATGTGCCACCCTACCTACCCCAGCCTTGCCCCTTCTTTCTATTAATTCAAACTGGGATTATAATATTCTCTGAAATTCACAGCTTAATGAAACTGAGCCCCAGGGAAGCAGGTCCACTTATGAGAGACACCAGAGCCAGTTTCCAGCAGAGATGAGATTAGAGCCCAGTCTCTGGACCCCTGTGGAGAGATCTTTCCACTACATGGTCCTACTATATATAACAAACCAGCCTAAACAAAGTCTGCTGATATGCTAGTTTATTAATTTCAAGTATATATGATGCTGGTATTGTTAGAATTGTCAAGTGTGAAACCCTTAAATTCTACTTTTGATAAAATTTATTTGTAATTAACAGCATTCCTCACACAATTCATCAACCTACAGAGTTTTGTGCAATAGGTAAAACATCTTCTCCCTCTAGGAGTTTATAGTCTAAACTGAGGAAACAGAACCTAGACACATCAAAAGTTGACAAACAATACAGACAAGGTTAAGATTTGGTGATGAAGAGTCCAAGGAGATGCTGGAAGAGTTTGGGAGGAGAGACATCCTGGAGGCTGGAGGAAGCAGGGCTTAAGCTGGGCTTGAAGAACTAGTGAATTCAGAGAGGAACAATGAGACTGCATGGCCAGCATAAGGAACTGTATGGGTAAAGACCTGGTGATAGGAATCATGGGCTATAGGACAGTGACTTCACCAATCTGGCTAGATTACAGATAGTACAAAATCAGGATGCAAGGATGGAAAGAGTTTGTGGCCAGAATGGGGAAGGCAAAGTTAAATTTGAGCAAAACGAGAAGAGATTTATCCTAAAGGCTAAAGCAGTCATTGAGATTCTGGTAATGGCATGATGAAAATGTCAGAATTAATCTAGCTGTGGTGAGCAAAAACGATTCTAGTATAAAAGATTTGAGGGAGGGAGATTAGTTAGAAAGCTTTTCAGGTGTGAGTGGATCTGAAGTAGGTTAAACATGTCCCCCTAACTCTTGTTTGTATCATCACTTTAAGCCGAACTCTTCTTGATAGATATGGGGAAAGGAAACTTCAACCACATCCCAAAGACCAAAATAGAGGCATCCTCATCTATCAGGAGTCACAGTCATTAAAAGGTTAGGTAATGTCCAGTTTGGAAGGGATGTCTTCTCCAAAATTCCCTTGAGCAGTATTTGTGTTTAAGAAAGAAGCTAAAATTGTCACAACAGTAATGAAAAATGGGGGTTGTGGGGGTGACTGGAGTCAGAATTAGCACCATTTGCAGTCTGACCCCAGCCTCCAGCCCCTAAACTCCCTCAATACTAACTGCTGCCTCCAGGCAGAGCCAAGAGGAAATCCACAGCCACAAGTGGCTGTTTGTTTGAGCCTGGTTGGCGGTTCACCGGGACCAGCCGTAGTCCTTGCACAACCACAACTGTCAGTTGAAAAGAGGAGGAAGGACATCTGGGGGACTTCAACCTTAAAATAAGATCTGTGAACCCTTGCAAAAAACCACCTCATGTGCAAGCTGCCTCTTAACACATTTTTATTACTCTTGGCTTTGGACTTCTGCACCTCTGCAGCTAGTGAAGCAAATACATGAGTGGAATATGTTGAAATGGAATGTTTTATCTCTACTATATTTTGTGTTTGTGCGTGTGTGAATACACACAAGAGTAGGGTGACTAATTCACAGGAAGCCTTAAAGAAAATGCCAATTGGTACTTGCAATGGGGAAAAATATTGCTGAAATTTAGTTTACTCTTTGAAAAAGCCAACACATTGTTTCCCTAAAATATCGGTCTTTTCACCCACCAAACTTTTGCTTATGTGTCTGTCTCTGTGAACATTCTCCTTCTCTCCACTTATTGAAAGCCTCATCTTTAAAATTCCTTCTCTCTGTCAGCTTCCTCCTCCCAACCTTCCTTGGACCATGGGAGCCCATATGGCAAACTTCTATAATATTGCTAAATAAACCTCCATAGTAAGTTCCTATTGTATGCCCAACACTTTGCCAGGCATCAGGAAAAACAGGTTTCTGCCCTCAAGGAGTTCATAACCCATTACAAGAAATAAATCTGCAAACAGCTAGCTAGCCCTAGTCAAATGGGCCCCGTGATCTAATGGGTCACACATATTGAACATTAGCCTCAGTGCGTGGCTACAGCCTTTACTAAGGGGGCAGTTTTAAGCAGCTCTGTTCACACCATATAACCCTGTAGTCCTCCAGTTGTAGCTGTTTGACCAGTGAAGGGCAACAAAGCCGAGGATAGCCAATTGGCAGGCTGGTCAGCAGCCTATGAAGTGCCTGGGCCTAAAGCAGTCTCCCCACATGGGGTTGAGCCAATCAGACACCTGTTCTTAGGAACATGGCAGCAAGAGTAAAAGATGAAAGGTCATGAGGTAGAAGGAGGCAGGACAATCATGATGGGTCCGGAAGAGCCAGCAACAACCTCTATAATAGTAAATATTTATTGAGTGCCTACAATGTGCCAGACTTGTTATAATTATTCCCATTTTATAATAGAAGAAAATAAGACAGATGAAGCAATTTCACATTTTGGGGGTCTCAATTCAAACATCCCCCCCTCACACAGACCACTCTATCTAAACCAGCTTTCCTCTCCCTCTACCAGACCCTCCTAATTCACTGTATTTAGAACCTCACTACTCAAAGTGTGGTCCTAGACCAGCAGCATCAGCATCAACTGGGAACTTTTTAGAAACGTAGAATCTCAGTCTCCACCCTGGACCAACAGACTCATCCATAATCTGCATCCCAGATGATTTCTTTCCACATTAAAGTTAGAGAAGCACTTTTTAAAAGTAATTTTATATTACTTACATTACTTTATATTGCTTATGACAGTTCTCTTCCTCAATAAGACTGTGGGTTCCATAGGGGCAGGGTTTTTTCAAAACTTGACCATATCACCTCTGTATTCCCATGTGCTGGACATTTCAAAACTACTAGCTTAATGAATAAATGATTTTGCCCAAATTCTCATTGCTAATAAGTAGCTAATAAATAGTGGAGTCAAAATCACTACCCGGGACTCCGAAATCTAATTAGGTGGCTTCCTGTTTGAAGTACTCATTCCCCCAGCTCTGGGAATGCAGGAGACTGACAGTCTCAATTAAGCCCCTCCCTGGGGTGCCCTCAGCACCCCACCCATGGTTACAACCCCTTCTCAGGGGCAGCCTGCCTCCAAGGACTGGTGGATGGGGAACATACGAAGACTCGGCCCCTCTTCCCTCAATTTAAGACAACTTCAAAGAACCATCGCAGCTCCAGAGCTCCCCATGGGATCAGCTAAGGGCTTTGTGCTACTGCATTGCAGGCCAACTTCTCCTTCCGTGCAATCCTGTTTCCTTCACTTCCCCACAGGAATCAGTCCCAAGAGCACCACCCTTAAAATTTTCCGTACCCCCATTTACATCTCAGAGTATGTTTTCAGGAAACCCAACCTGAGATCAACTGACATACACAAAGAGGTGGAGTCACATTGATGGTGGGCTCCTCAGGACAGATGCAGGAGCTCCTGCCAAAAAGCTGCCTGGAATCATTTCCAGATTTCATGAGGGCCAGTTCGTCCTCCTCTGGAACTCCATGACACCCATTACCATGTAAGTGAGCTTCTATTCCTACAATAAAAGTGACTAAGCGAGAGAGGTATGAGGAGGAGACTGTGAAAGTGCAGAGGAATTGCAACTGATTTTAATGCAAGGGACAAGAGAGACTTCTAACTGTGTAAGTATTGTCTCAAAAACAAGATTTTAAAGTCAGGCTGCAGTGTAACTTAAAAAACACTAGGCAAGTAGTATACATGTGACAAATACTTAACAGACCATAAGGCACCAAAAACAAAAGCCTAAATATCAAAAGTAAAGTATAAATAAAGGAAAATGAATGTTTTTCTCCCACTGAAGGCATGAATTAGCATTTGCATTTAGCCATAAAGTATACAACACACTTTACGTAATCTGATGTGGTAATCTTAGCATTGGAAAGTGGGCGAATTGGCCTCAAATAGTATCCAAGAGGGTTTTTGGTGACTGAAATATTTAAAGCACCTACAAATTGGTCCCATTCAATAGTCCTGAAGGCAGGGTTCCAGAGAGAAGGAAAACAGTTGAGAACAAGACTGATCTCTAAATAGTGGTCCAATTTCAACCATCTGTCAATGGTTGTGTTTTCTTCTGTGTCTTTGAGACACACAGGACTTCCAGTTACTCTCCTACCTAAAACAACTAAAACATGGAAAAAATACATGAAACAATAAGGATTGAGACATTGAACATCAGGCAACAAAGAGCAATGACTCCTGAAAGACAGAAAACAAGTGAAGTGCCCCCTACAATTGTCCCAGTTTACTGCCTGAAGAAAGCTTCTGGGCCATGGTACAGGGAGGGGAAATCCAGGCAGGGTCCAGTGGTCTCCCTGAGTTCAGGAGACAGAACTGGGAGTCTACAGAAGCCAGGGAAGCTAGAATTCATAGGGCAGACTACCCGAGAGGAGAGTTCTGTATAGACAGAGGACTCTGAAGGTCTGCAGAGGGTCCCCTGGAGTGTTCATTTGAGACTAACCAGTGCATGTGTGTCCAGAGATTAGAGGAACTAGTGCCCAGAGCTTCAGTAACAGGGAAGAATTAACCCTACTTGAAGTGCAGCTCTCATTCACCTAAAAAAGCTTAAAAGCCAGATTTGGAAAGATAAAACTAGCTCTGAGTAATTCAACCACATCTCAGAACAAAGCTCAAAAATGTAGAAATATTCACAAGGTAATATTCACAATAATAGGCATCAAATTAAAAATTACCAGGCACACAAAGTAGCAAGAAAAGGCAACCCATCTGGGCCAATTGAAACTGACCCACAAATGACACAGATGATAGAATTAGTAGACAGAAACAGATAGTATAACTGCATTTCAGTATAACTGAAAACAGATAGTATAACTGCATTTCATATGTTCAAGAAGCTAGAGAAAAGATTGAACATGTTAAGCAGAGACATAGAAGATAACTTTCAATAATCAAACTTCTAAAAATGATGCACAATGGATGAAGGCATGAGGTCTGCACTAAGAATCCTCAGAAGTCCTTGTGCTTTTCCCAGAATAATGAAAGCTCAGCTGGTATCCCTCTCTTCCACCCCTCCATCCCTGAGTGGAAACTTACAGAGCTGCTATTTTGGCACTGTTCAACAAAGGAGACGCTTCTGGCTTCCTACAAAGTTTGGAGCTCTGGATAGTATGAAGAAAGATCAGCTGCCACAAAGGGGCAGCAGTTCTCTTCTTGTAAGGCAACTGGTGCCAGGCACAGCAAGGGATGGGAGGCCAGGGGACATGAGTTCTGGTCCCCTCAGCCTCCCTACCCCAGCAGCTGTGTGACTTTGGGCAATATATTAACCTCTCTGAACCTCAGTTTCTTAATCTGTAAAATAAGGATGATAATGATCATCATACTCATTTTGTAAGATTGTCGTGACAATTCTATTGCATCAGACAAGGAGATGCATTTGAAAGTTCTCTGTCAAGTCCAAATATTGGTACTTATTTTTGCATACCACAAAAGCCAGGAGATATGTACCAGCATTTGTGGGCATGTTACATGTTCTTCTTCTCAATCCCCAGCCCCACCCCCCAAAATCTCTTAATCATGTTTATCTTTTTATCAACATGCTTCTGACATTCTTTGGGGCTTCTCAGTTAATAGCAAATAAAGTAAGAGCAAGTAAGGCATTATTTGAAAAACTAAGAATGGGAGAGAAAATTTAAAAGCTAACTATTCTGGTTCTCTATTTTGTGTAACAACCACTCAAAACTGAATAGTGAAACAGCCACCGTTCCATGATGCTCACTGACTCAGTGTGTTGGCTTTGGGACTGCAGTGGGAATGGCTTGTTGCTGCTCCATTGTGTCTGGAGCTGCACCTGGGAAGAATTGAACTGCTATGGGTTGCAATCATCTAAAGGCTTTTTCTCTCACATATCTGCACCTGAACTAGGATGACTTGAAAGCTGGACTTCGGTGGGACTATCATCTGGAGCACTTACACGAGGGCTTTTTGTGGACTGGGTCTTTTCACAGCATGACAACTGGATTCCAAGAAGGATGATTCAGAAAGTACAACAAGAGGGAGAATTGTAAGAGAAACAGGTGGAAGGTATTGCTTTGATTTTCTACCCTTGACAGTTCATCATTAGTTGAAGCAGTTACAAGCCCACCCAGATTCAAGGGGAAGGGACAAGGCTTCCCTTTCCAGCGGGAGAAGGAGCAGAGTACTTGGGGCCATGTTTTAAATGTGCCGTACTTGCTATCTAAATTCTGCACAGCAAAAGTAATATTAACGTTTATTCAAGTTTTCAGAATAAATGATTGTCAACGATGCTATCTTTCCCTAAATTAGTCTAGTCCAAGAAAACCTCACCTTCAGTAGTCTAGTCCTCTGGTTTATCTGGGCCATCATTTACATTCATCATTTTGTATCATCACTGAGGACTACAAATAGCATTTTACTGGCAACCATGAAAATTAGGCCTGGCTTGTCAGAGCATAACATTCAAACCCTCCCTCAAAATTATTAATAGGATGGAACCAATTACAGAGTTGCCCTCTGACCTTAATTCAGATGATCCTAGGACACCACCAAAGAGAATTTTTTTTCCTGAAGCAAAATGAAAATCTCAGAAAATTTTAACTGATAATGTGTTTGTATTAGAATTCCTAGTCTGAAAGAGGCTGCTCCAAAGAAAGTTGAGATTAATAAAAGTATGCATAGAATAAGAGACATACGTAAAAACAGGCCTCTTTCTGAAGGGATTAGGTTTGATGCTTTTCAAGTTTTACAGCAACAATGACAAGCCCGGTATGAATTAGAAGGACTCAGGCTTAATATTTACTGTGGAATAACGGGAGTGGTGTTAGGATGTAAACATGTCCGAAAAGTTAGCACAAGAGCTTGGGGAAAACTCTGCCTTCAGAAACATGCCAAAGTTGCTTCTAAAAGTTAAGCTCAAGTCAATGGCTGGAGCTGTTACAACCTGGAAGGACAGTGTTGAGAAGCCCTGCTCATTTGGTTTGGTTTGAACAAAAATTGAGCCTTTCATTTAGAAAGAAAAAGAGAATCACCAAAAGTGACAGTCCTTGTGAAAGGAAAAGAGTAGATTCCAGGCTCCTGAATGATGTGAGAAGTAGCCACACAGCTGCCTCTTTTAGCAAAGAATTCATGACACCTTCCAATGGTTTATTTATACATAAAGTGTGCGTGAAGAACAGAAAGGCAGCTCCATGCAGTGGTTGGAAATGAGGCCCTGGAACAAATCCTGGATTTGAATTCTAACTGCTGTTTACTAACTGTATGACCTTGGGTAAAATTATTTTGTCATGTCTCCTCTAAGATTTAGTATCCTCATCTGTAAACGTATATAAAAACTTAACATAGTGTATAATTCATTAAAAATAGACTCTAAATTCTCATTTTTATCATTATGTTTATTTTCTTACAGTTTCTATTAGTTTCATTTCATAATCCATGCATAAGATATAAAATAACAAAAATCACCCATAATCCTGCCATCTAGAAAACCATTTTTGTTGATATTTTAGCATATTTCATTTAGTCTTTCTACAATGCATTTTCTCTATCTGAGATCTCACGAAGGATATACCTTTGCATGCTATATATTTCCCTTCTGATCATAGGATCAGTATTTTCCATGTAACTAAAAATCCTTGATGACTATTCCTTTGGATGGTTGCATAGCCTCCCACTGTACACTTATGTAACTCTCTTAACTATAACACAAAAATCTCTCTGGGGAAAAGAGTAACTTTGTGTTCTTTTCTTTGGGAGAAAAGAAGCTAGGAGGCACCTGCATTGCAGGGGTTGTTTGTGCTGTCTACATACTTAAGAAGTGATAGGAGTAAGGGATTTGAGGCATAAGGGCATTAAAATATAGCCCTAGATCTGTCCACACAAGGAACATGGTCTTAGCTACTAGTCCAGTTTTCCAGATTTCCAAGCATGAATTTCTACATAATTTCCTCAAGAAATCACAAACCTTTGACTTTCACAAGGAAATGATTTCAATTTTCTGATTTCCACTTAAGTATCTCCTGTTACTTCTACTTCTGAAAAGGCTTTTTTAAGAAAATATAAGAAAGCACGGTTGTTGTGGTTAAAAATTGCCTTCCTGCCCATCACAAATAAAGCTATTTTCTTCTCTTTCTTAAGTGTTCTGAGAAATCAGCAGGTAATTAGGGAAGATATTTATTAATAAATATATGGATGTTCTGCAATTGCCAGACATACATGAACGAAGCTGGGAGTTAACATAGATCTATTTCTGCTCACACAATGCAATCATTAGTTGGGTTGGCTTTTGTTGAACAATTTTAAAGCCTTGATTTGTCCATGTTTGCTTTAGACATCCTTGCCTAAACATCTAATGCTCCATAGAAGTGCTTCCTATGTTTGTTATTAAAGCTTCTTACACTCTGGTTTGGGGTATGTCTCCTTCCACAGGCCACCAAGACCAAACAGAAAATGCCTTGAAATGCAAACAGTCCCTGAATTATTATACCTATTACTTTTTATTAGTAGTAAAAACAAAAAAGAAGCAAGAAACAGTTCTATTTATGCAGAGCAGTTAGAACATAAATAATAATAAAATGCTAAAACTATAAAACTACTTACATGATATTAATTTAATTCTTATAAAAAGTAGGTTTAGGTATTGCCTCCATGTTAGCAAATGTGGTACATTTTGCTTTCATCCAATATTTATAACCAAAAAACATTTTGGTTTAGGAAATAAAGTAGTGATAAAAAATTACAGTCTTTGAATATTGGGCTTTGACTAGTCCCCTGCTGCCCTTTATTGTATGTTTCAGTAAAATACAGTACATCTTGCTGTTTTATTTCATTGTTTGTGGCCCATGCAAAATCCTATTGTCCAGCTGCCCAGCGTAAATGAACAACAAATCAGAAGAACCAGAGAGACACTTTAACTGATTAAACTGGGTCTGGAATTTTCCTTTTACTGCTAAATTATCATCTTATTGCAATTATTTTTAGACATTTTGATTATTTTTACATATTGTGATTATTTCTGCAAAATTCTAGGGGAGATGCTAGTCAGAGGGCCAAGGCTATTGTACTCCATCTTAAAATCCTAAGCCCAATAAAGAGTCCAGCTTTCATATTCTAAAGTTGTGTCTTTTTCTCTCTACAATTATTTAAATCAGCTGATTAATGGAGCTTGAGTAACTAGGCCTTTTAAAAAAAATTTTACTCAGGGCTCATCACTTTACTTTTTTCGTAAAAGTTCTTTGAGCTGAGGAATTCTGTCATAAGTAAAGTAACATTTCATTTTGTCACAAAACAAAATAGAATAATGACATAATTCAGCCAGGCGCTGTGGCTCACGCCTGTAATCCCAGCACTTTGGGTAAGTGGATCACCTGAGGTCAGGAATTCAAAACCAGCCTGGCCAACATGGTGAAACCCTGTCTCTACTGAAAATACAAAAATTAGCCAGGTGTGGTGGCACGCACCTGTATTCTCAGCTACTTGGGAGGCTGAGGCAGAAGAGTCACTTTAACCTGGGAGGCAGAGGTTGCAGTGAACCAAGATCACACCATTGCACTCCAGCCTGGGTGACAGAGAGAGACTCTGTCTCAAAAAAAAAAAAAAGAAAGAAAAAAAAAAGAAAAGAAAAAAGAAGAAGAGAAAATACCCTTGCTACAATTAAGAATCTCCTTCAGAGGTACCTGATAAAGCAGACTATATGACTTTTGAAAATTAAGAAAATATAATGTTTCAATGAAAATCATAGCTATTTCTTTATCTTTATCACAGATATTCTTTATCAAGGCCAGGTGTATACAGACAAAACAGAAAACCAGAGCCACCACGTATGGATGCACAAGTTGTACACTGCACAACTCCAGGGGAAGCCATTTATGTAGATAACCCTGTGAATGCTGCCTTGATTAAATCTAATTTTGCGCCTTCTATTCAGGAATGGGTCTCCAAGTAACTTAAAACAAAATTTAGGACCAAATATTTTTTAAAATGTTGCTGAGTCAACATAAATCAACAGATATGTATTAAGTCCACTGTGATGAATTTTACTGGCTACACATAAAAAAAAATAAAAATTTTGCATTAGTGGGATTGCAAAGAAAAACAGTTAAATTGCATGTAGAATTTTTAAACTATATAAGGGAACAATTTTCAAGTACTTCAGGAACATTCACTACCAACAGACAATTATTGTCCTGTCACATATGGTCATTTTCCAGATGTAATAGTGAATCTGGCCAGAGCTCCCTCTGCCTGGTTACAGTGGAGTAGCTGTTCTTTGTACTTGAAAGTAATAAAGTGACATTTCTTTTCAAATATTGTACTACTCACCTCTGTCACCAATTTAGACTCACCTTTTTTTTTTTTTTTACCTCACATCAGAATTAATAAGGTTTAAGTGCATCTGGAGGAGGGACCCACATATTTACAGCTTCATTTCAATGTATAATAGAAGAAGATAAATTCAGACAGCAAACCAATTCCAATGGCAAGTTTTTACTTACAAGTGCCATCTCTACTGAGTTTATCAGAGTCTCTTCTTATTTAAAAAAAAAAAATTGTCACCTGCTAGATTTAGGCATATATTAAAGACATCTAAATGAATAAACCGCAAGTGATCTACATATGTTAGTATATGGTGGAGAAGGACTTCTGACTCTACTCTTTAGCTACTTTTGTTTCCTTGGACCTAATAACCTTGCCTTGACTATGCCTGATGACAATTGCTCAATCATATATTAGGATCAACTTAAGATGTATTTTGTAAGGGCAAAGCAACTCTGTTCACCGTGATCGCGCAGGTCAAAATCTTTCTTTATATATCCTTACCAGTGAGCACACGCTTGCACAGAAAAAGCCAGAAAAATTCAGTCCCCAACTTGTGTACACACAAACAGGCATTCAGATATTTGATCTGAGCTTGTGTTGAAAGTAAGAATTCCTCTGCAGAAAAAGCACCCCCACCCCCACCATTGGCATATTTGTGACATGGGAAATTGCTGGAATTCTCAGATTGCTAAGGTGCAGGCAAATGATTAACATGTCTCCATAAATCACTGCAGATTTAGGATTTAAATACATACAAAAATGGCAGGGACTCTTGGGTCTTCTATTTATAAATGCAGTCATTCTTTTCTTTTCTTCTTTTGCTTCTTCCCAAACCCCTCCCCTTTGGATCAAAGAGAGAATTCCAAGCAGACTGAAAAACAATGGTAAATGTTTGCATTGCTGAAATTCACGCTGGTGCCATAAGTGGATTTAAGGCGGACTGGGCTCTATAAACAAAATAAAAAGATGGCATCCAAATGAAAACATGTAAAAAGGATACTGGGAGAAAAATGCTTCAGAGAAGCAGTCTGGTTAGTTGTAAAATGACTTTAAATTAGGCTTTAAAAAGGATTGCTAAATCTTGACACATATATGAGCAGCTTATTATCATGCAATTGTGCAGTAGTTGCTTGATCTTGTTACTGATTCGTCACATATGAATAAATGATTAATTACCAGAAAGGCTAAAACAGAGTAGAGTGAGAGTACTGAAGCTCACCCTGAAAGAGGGGCTTAAACACGTTTATTGCCCTTTAAGTGCATTTCATTAAGGCCAATTAAGGACTTTCATGTCTTATTAGAAAAATGAAGTAGATTTATGAGGTTTTCATAGGTTGTAAATGCTGGGGCTAGCAGATACAAAACTGAGTAGAAATGTGGTAGTTAAGAGCTAAGAAAATATATACAAATGCTCCCAGAAAGCAAATATTTAATGGCAGTAAAAAGCTGGTTCAACATGAAGGTGATCTTTAAATAAAAGAAAGGGCATAATTTTTATTTCCTCTCGTCTACTCACTATAAACTTAGGGATTTGTGCATGGGAAAGGTTTCTCTCTGCAGTTCAGAAACCTACTTCAGGGTGGGGAAAAAAAAAAAAAAAAGCTAACCCTAAAATGACCTGACAGCCACAGAGTCTTTTGTCAAAACCAAAGTATACACCAGTAAAAATGCTCTTTCAATTCTAGAGTGAGAAACACATTTTTGAAAGAGAGAAAGCTCAAAAGTAAATCCAGCACTGACATGGTTGTTAATAAACAAACAGTAAGCAAAATTCACTGGCAAGGGCCTAACTTCCCACTTTTCTGGTCCTGTCAGATGGTGTCAGAACATTAGCCCAACCAAACGGTTACTATACACCCTGGATTTCCTTGATTCGTTTTCAAGGAAAATTACCATGACAGGTTAGCAAGCATGTTCTGTTGCCCTTTGGGAAGGATTATCACCCCAACACCATTCTAGCCATGGGGTTTATCTATTTACTCAACATTCAGATGGCTCCTTTACTCTTTCTGTCACACACACACACACACACACAAATACACACACTATACACCACACACACACACCATACCCACACACTACACACATACACATCATACACACATACATACACACACACCCATAAACACACACATACACACTATACACACACCACACACACACACACACAAAGACTTAGATAATATTTCCTCAGGGGACTCGTGCAGCTTTTTCAAATGCAGGAAAATGCATTTATGAATGCTTGGTAAAATGCACATTTTTACCTTGCACACCATTATGGAAAGCCTCAACTGTTTATCACATACCCTCTTGGATAAATAATTTAAAACCACATGAAACTTCTTCAAGAAAATAATCAGCTAAAGATGTACAGCCACAACTTTTTAAGCTCAAATCTCTCCTCCTTTAAAAAATGAATATTGGCAACTCAGTAGATTATGTCTTCTTGATTTTAAATAAAAATACAAGAGAAGTGCTATACAGCACATGAAAGATGTCCAAAACTCACCAACAGTTTTTCAAGACACACATATTACTTTAAAATGGATGCCTTGGTTTTGCTTGTTTAAAACCTATTTACTGCCACAGAAAAGACTGAACATGGAACTTTAGCACTTCTTCAAGAGCACTGACAAATTTTTCTGCTGAGAACCTTTAAAATGGTATTACTAGAAGATCTACCAGCAGGAAATCAGATTAACTGTGCTGTTTCTGAAGAAAAGATGAAGAGGTGGTGGATGACATTTATAAAGGTGGAAGTTGTGAAACTGAAGGTAAAGTCCTACAGGCACATCTCTGTCAAAAATAACAACAAACACACAAAACAGCAAACAAAATATTAATTTCAATGTCTTTAGTGTAACACTATTTTGTTCTGTGAATTAGATTTTCCAAACAAATGATGGCCTGGACAAAGACCTAAAGCAACTAGCCATGTATCTGTTCAGACTCTGCAAAGAATTTTATTGAACTGAAATGTGATGAGCATCTGTCCTTGGTGATTTATTCCAAACAGCGGAGATGTTATAAAATGAACACATTACAACTCCTGCTATAAAAGAGAAACAAAATGATCTTTTAGTTAATATCCAATCAAACTTCAAGACACCTTATGGAGCACAAGGATTTCATGGGATCATTTCATTCCATTGCACCTTTCTCCAGAACACTAAAATGGGATTAACTTAAGAATTTCTAAAATGCAGAGCTAAATGTGTGTATCCAGTTTTGGGTTTTTCCAGATCAACAGATGTCACTTTATTTTTATTTTTATTTTTATTTTGACAACCCAAAATGTAAGCCCAGGCTAGGGTGCTAATTACCAATAAGTTCTTATTAAAGAACCAAGAGTGCTTTTTCTGAAAGTTCAATACCAATTTGGGCCTCAGGGTCACTGAGTTACAAATAGGAGTGGAACCTTTTCAAGTTCAGGATTGGATACATTTTGTCAGGCACAATAGACTATTTCTGGGAGAATTGCTGCCTAAAAAGAAAAAGAAAAGAAGTTGGGTTTAAAAGCCTCCTAAAACTTCTAGTATGAGAGTTTTATTCCATAAAAGAATTTTCAGATGGCTTCTGTACAGATGAATCCCAAATAGATTAATACCCATGAGATAAGCATAGGGACATTAAAATTATAAATCGCACCCCAATATTTCCATAATAGCACAGTTTGAAATTGTCAAATAAATAAGACAAGTTTTATCTAATGTAGCCAATTTATTTTTAAGGAGTTCATTAAAACTAGGGAATTAAACTTTCAAGTGGTGAAAAGGTAATTTCTGTTTATACCCAACACAGAAAAAAGTCTCAAATTATTAGAGTTTAGAATAAAATGAAGTTTTAATATTAGGAAAAGAGAATAGTTTCTATTGAATCATAGAGCTAAATCTGCCAAACACAAAGAGCAGGAATGAGATAAAGAAGGATTTAGCACATTCAAGCAGAGCTGGACAATTTCAGATTCGACATGGACTCATTTCTCTCTGAATTTTCTGAGTTGGTCGTCCATAAATCTTTATTGTAATGAACAGGCTGCCAAGTCTTGCCCTTTCCTTCAGGCAGTTCAAATTCTAATGAAATCCTATCTATCTATAGATATTATTGGGCATGCTTGGCATACCTTGAACATACTGTCAGGCAGAGCTTTGTGGTGCCACTGTGGGGTAGACACTTTTGAAATAGAGGGGTGACTTTAAGGAAAAAGGCATAAGTCTGATCAGTCCTTGTAGATCTCAGACTACGCTTGGAAAAACCTACAGCTCCGTTTCAAGGCAACTAGCAGTTTTCAGAGGCGGAAAGCTCTGGGCTGAAAGCAAAGGTCACAAACTACCAGCCTGAAAGCCGGATTTCAATCACATATATGTTTTGGTAGGGTTGCACAGTGCTTTTAAAACTGGTAAGCCATTATTAAAAAATCAGGAGGTTGTTTGTTTGTTTCTGGCTTCTTTTGAAAAATTGGAAAATCTGAAACAGTGGTCCAAGCTCACTATGGCAATGGCTAGCTCTTTCTCTAGCATCCGACCCATGCTTCCAGTCTCTATCATCTTATTAGGGCCTGCTTCTCACGTGTCTGACCCTTAAGTTTGGACCCCAGGCTTACAGTCTCTGAGCCCTTTCCTCAAATCCCTTAAAATCCTCATGCGTCTTAGTTCAATGAACTGCTAACCAGAAATAAATAAGAAATGAGAGGTGCCTTGTTTAGGAACTATGTGAGCTACCTAAAAGTTTATTACAAAATAAAATTCTGAAGATTGACTTAGCACATTTTTAACCCCTTATGCTAGAGATCAGAGAACTATGACCGATGGATATGCCAAATCCTGCTGCTGTCCAGTTTTATAAATAAAGTTTTATTGGAACACAACCATGTTTAACTGTTTGCATATTGTCTGTGGGTGCTTTACATTACACTCTTTAGAGACCATATGACCTGCAAAGTCTAAATATTTACTATCTGTCCTTTTACAGAAAAAAAGAGTACCAGCCCTCGCTTTATACTCTAGACTTAAAGATGGGATCGCATTTCTAGAGCCAATGAATGACGCTGAAGCTCTGCTTAATGACTACTGCCCCTTCCCAGGGTGCTTTGCATCTGCTAACGCCATCTGCGTGGACCAACTGTTTATTTTCTGTGTGGGCATGGCCACATTTTCAAATCCAGAGAGTATCCATTTAATGGATCTATTTCCCCAGTACCTATATATCGTAGGTTTTTAAATTCCCTTTGGTGGCCACCTCAGGAGATGCCTATTTTGTTGGTAATTTACGAACTGGCTATATCTCAGCTTAATTTTCTAAAATAATACATTCAGGGGGATAAACCTGAAGTCTATCCTGCCCACGGTTTCACTGAGCAATTTTAATCATTGTGTGCCCTGTCTGGCGCCATGTTATATGTAGTCCAAAGTGTCTCCATAACACAGTTTTTTCTGCCTCATTAGAAGCAATATAGTCAATAAATCTGATGGTCATCCAACGAGATAAAAATGATGCAGCTCTAAAGATTGATGAGTGGTATTCTTCCCACCCTAGCCTATGGAAAATCTTAACACTAGCTAACATCTATTTAGGTCTGATTCTGTGCCATACTTTGTGCCGTGAATTTGTCATGTAACACTGCCAGTAGCTCCATGAGATAGGTACTGTTATTTCTCCCATTTTATAGAGGAACAAACTGAGAGTTTACTGAAGGTCAGGAATTTAACAAAGAGCAGAACTGAGACTAGAATTCAGATCTATCTGACTTGACTTTCACTGAGATTTCATGAAGCTGGAGAGACTGCCATTGGGAGCCATTGGGACAAAATCCTTTTCCAGCTGCAGAAATTGAGCAATAAATAAGCATTCATCTTGACAGGATGACAGATTTGTGATTTCAGTCTGGAATTGCTCAAATTCCTGATAGGTCATTTAAGACATTATGCTTTGTAAAGCAAAGCACCTTCTATTTTGCTGTAATTCATCTTTCTCTTTGAACTGTGTCTATAATTCCGATGCAAAAGATTCTAGAGTGTAAACAAATGTCAGAAGTCTCTCAGATGTAAAGATATTCCAGAGGTATTTCCGAATTGCCTTCATTTATACTTAGCTTCTAGTTGGTGAAGTTCTCAAGTTGATTTTCACTTCCTAGGTAAGCACGAGCCTTCCTATTACCAGCAGAACTATCCCTGCACCCCATCAGGGGGCAATCAAGCTTATTGGCTTCCTCCTCCTACCCTCTCCACCTCTACTTGCAGAATATGGTCCAGTATTCTTCCCCCACTGAGGGAAGTTTGGACCCTAGACTTACAGTCTGTGAGCTTATTTGTTGACAAATACTATAGCTATGTTTATCTGTCTATTTGTTGACAAATACTATAAATGTTACTACCTCTTGTGACCTGGAGAACCCAGCCCCCGCCCTCCCAGCCTGGCCCCGCTACCTTTTGTAAGTCAAAAGTCTCTGGATAAGGATGTGGGGCAGAAATTTAGATGAATTAAAACAGAAAGAAGAATCTTCTGGAAATTCTCATGTTGCTGGGGTTATTTGATTTTTTGTTTGTTTGACTTAATTCAGAAGCTTTCCTCTCAATAAGAAAAACAATAAAAATTTGTGTTTGAGATACAAGATTTTGTATTTCACTTCACATCTTCCTACCTGTAAAAAAATGTTCCCATTGCACAAGCTTTCTTACTAACAATGACTGGTAATTTGAGAGAAACCCCCTTTTTAGTAAGGAGCAGGCACATCGTCTGAGCAGTCACCCGGGGAGGAATGTGTCATAAAGGCACATTCCTCATAATCAAGGATAATTCAAAAGGGAAACAGTGATCGAACATCTATGAGAGCCAACAGAAGCCTAATCCTGAGCCCAGCTCTGCAGACGGGGACACAGGCTGCTGCAAAGCCAGGGCAGATGCCAGGGAAGGGACCAGCCACAAACAGAACAGAAGTCCAGTCCAGAGCTTGGCATCTGGGTTCTTCAGCTGCCAGCCTTGCCTCGCGAGTAGCCACAATGTTTGGCTCCTGTGCAGAAAACAACAGAGGATGAGGCTAAAGAGGTCCATGCTCTGTCCTGCCAGCAACAGGATGAGGCAGTGCCAAGAGAAGACTGCAGTGCCACATGGGTGCCAATGTGCCTTGGAACGGCTTTTATATTTTCTAAAGGGACAACAGAATTCCTGCAAAAAGAAAAAGCCGGATCCAACCCTCAGAACTATTTTTCCCATTTTCCTCTCAAAAAAGAAAAGAAAAGAAAAGAAAAGAAAAGGAAAGAAAAGAAAAACCCTGCTATTCCTGTCCGCAGTCCATTTTTTCACAAGGTTAACATGGCCAGGTCTCCTTCTGCTTCTCTTCTATGTCCCATATCCTCACATTAAAACCAAGCTGGCAATTTGTTTAATACTCATTACTAACCTTCTGATTATAACTTCCCTATTATTATTTGCTTTTATTTAGTTTCTAGAAAAAAATCATCAATAGAATGTGTGGAATGGGGTGGGGGATGCAGAAGGTAATGGAATAATAGCCTGAGATATCATATTGGTTATGAGTTGAGTAAGCCATTTCAACCCTGGGGATTTGTAGTAGGCTTTAAAAGACCTAGTCTTCTATTTATAAGGCAGTATTGTTGTGGTTGTTCAACTGGGAAAACTGTGACAAAACCAAAGAGGTAAGATGCCAGCATTAGTAAAATCCACTACCTAGATATTATAATTTCTTGAAACATCAGAGATTAGAAATAAAAGAGTAGAATCCTTTTGTCCATTCACATGAGGTGAATGAAGAGGCAGAAAGAAGAAAATAAAGAAGCCATGGAGGACACAGAGACCCTTCACTGTGGTGGGGCTCCTCTTGCCTTACTCTAATGCGCAGACCTGTCAACCAGAAAAACTCAAGCACAGTTTATTTTTGGTCAGAAAATACAAAACCTCTTGTCCTCATGGAGATCTTGATTTTGTCACTTCATGTCTTGTAGAAGATGGGTAAACTTGAGGATGTTACATGTAAGGCTTTCAAGATAAAAAGGAAGGACATTTTATTTACTAATATTACTAGGCTTTCATTTTCCCATTAAAAATCCAAATTAGGCTCAGCACGGTGGCTCACGCCTGTAATTCTAGCACTTTAGGAGGCCAAGGTGGGCAGATCACGAGGTCAGGTGTTCAAGACCAGCCTGACCAACATGGTGAAACCCCATCTCTACTAAAAACACAAAAATCAGCCAGGTGTGGTGGCAGGCACCTGTAATCCCAGCTACTCAGGAGGCTGAGGCAGGAGAATCGATTGAACCTGGGAGGCAGAGGTTGCAGTGAGCCAAGATGCCGCCATTGCACTATAGCCTGGGTGATAGAGTGAGACTCTGTCTCAAAAAAAAAAAAAAAAGAAAAACCCAAATTAGTAAATACTAAGGTCAAACATTAACATCTTCTTAATTATTCTCACATGACCTCTTATGTTCTAAAGTTTCTTCAGCAGAATACCTGAATGATTGATAAATAAAACAGGCACAGGCCTTCAGCATTCTAAGTGCAATTCTTACATAATCTGGGGGGGGAAAAGGCTTCTCAAGGTAATTGTAACTATCTCACTATTCCCTAGCATGAAGCAAATACCACACTCCACTCATGACTCTAATTTTACTATTTTTCCTCTAATCACAATGCTTTTGCTTGAATTATTCCCTTTTATCAGGCTAACTTTCTTCACCAACATTCTTTTCAAGGCTTAGCTTCAGTTATGAAACTTTACAAGGACCTTTCTTTTTCTCCAGTTCATTCATCATTCATGGTTTCTACCACAGTTCTCCGCATTGATTATAGTGCCTTGCAATTTAGTAGTTGCCATGTAAGTATTATTTAAATGATGGTGGTCACCCTGAATGAAGGAAGGGGTCATGACTTCTAGCTTTCTTTATCATGGGCTGGACCCATGATAATAGTGTGTCATTTTAGAAAAAAATACTTGCTTTTCAAATTAAAATTTATCTCCATACAGATTTTAATCTCTATATGGATGATTAAAAAAATAAAGTTTTGACAAGACAAGCTTTACATCTCTGTCAAAAATTAATATTTTTATGGTGAGTTAATATCATTTATGGGGCACCAACTATGAATACAAAAGGCTAGGGTTCAAAGAAGAGGGACCCTATGTTCAAAGGAGCTAAGTCTAGAGCAAGGAGCACAATAACAAACACTTGTGACTTGGTCCCACATGTTTACTATGAAGAAAGGACACAGGCACCTCACTGGGTTGGGTGCCATCACAGTTTCTGGAATCTCTCCCAAATATTATTTCATAGTTTACTAGTAGGATTTTTAATCTTTAATGGCATACTAAATTCATTTAAGCAACATATTTGAGGAAAAAACGCTTTGAAATGTTTTTCTGGGGAGTTCCCAGAGCCATTGTTCACCTGAAAGTATTGCTTTACTATCAGAGAAAGAAAAAAAAAGAACTCAAGAAAATCAACATCAAATGCTAATTTAATGCCTGTCTTGTCTGGGGACTATGCCTCTTAAATGTTTAAGGAGTTTTTATTTATTTTATTTTATTTTAATAAGAACATTATTTTAAAAATCAACCCCAGTCTGCAAACTTAAAGGCTACCACGTAGAACAAAGAGAATAAAAGAGAAACAGAAATTGGTTTAAGGACTTTCAGCAAAACCAACAGAAAGATTTATTCAGAGATGATATAGCAATGACATTTTATGTCAGATGTCAACATGTCAAAAATAATTGTGTTTTGTTGCAATAATGAAATAAAATCCCTTCTTTTCTTTTGTTTCTTCATAAATGCATATACCACATAAAGCAAGCACTTCCAAAATGTGCCATTCTGCTTACAAACAATATTTACTCTTCTGATGTAGTTTGGATACCTGGTGTTAGAAAAGATGTTAAAGGCCAGACAGTCTTTAACTGCCAATGGAAAAGCATAGCCAGTTGCTAGGTGGAAAGAGACCTTTAGCTGAGTATTGCTCACTCTTCTTTTCTTACCTCAACTGTCTCCTAACACCAGTCCTAACCACAACTCTAACCCACCACTTAGTGGTAGAGACATCTGTTTCACAACAGTTGAAGAGAAGATGGCTCTTTTTAAAATGTACAGTCTACTAACATACTAAGGCATTGCCATTCATAATTCGTATGCATCCTTTTGTTCTTTTACAAGACATTTGTTAGAGGTTGAGTAGGCACAGCCAAAATGGCAACTGAAAGGACCAGTGTGGGGAAACCCATTAAATGTAGCCAAAACATGATGGCTATTTCAATTCATAAGATCCCTCTTTTCCTCACTGATCATTTCAGTCTTTTGCACAGGCCTTTTTCGTGAGTGAAAATGAAATTCATATATGTACTTTCACCAAGAAACAAAATGGGGCTTTAATGAAGAAAAAGTTTTCTTGCTTTTCAAATTGGCCCACTGTGGATTTTAGCTCTCTGTGTATCACAGGAAATAAAGCTGTAGGCAAGACAAAGATGTTCACACCTCTGCCAAAAATTAATATATTTTTAAATGGTAAATTATCATCAAAAGTTTTATACATATTAGTGATGGTCTGACCTCCAACTGTTCACAGCCATGTCCAATCCACACACACAGAAGGAGAAAATCTGTCTACTATGAATGTTCAATTTGTTCAATTCCCTGCCATGTCTTTTCAGCTGCTAATGCTGCTCTGTGAACAGATAATGACTTTAATGGGAAAGGAAAACCAACAGGGATAAACTACTTTAATTTTTGGAGGTGATAATGTGTAACTTAGATATGCTTTACCATCATGTTTACCAGAGTATATATACGTGTATACAATGTTAAAGCAACAACCCACTTCCGGAAGTTGATGGCATTTCAAAATAAAGTCTTCCGTTATTTTGAAAGTAGCATCTGCCATATTAGAAAGGGAACCTCTTCCAACTCAACTGAACAAACATTTACTGAATACCTACTATGTGCTAGGTTTGTGTGTATTGAGGGTTTGTGTGTGTGTGTTTGTGTGTGTGTTGAGGGTTTGTGTGTGTTGAGTGACGGCAGGAACTTGCAAAACCAACATAGTGAGTTTGATGAAATTCAATTGAGAACCTAAAAAAGTGCCTTCCAATCCAGTTTCATATTCAAAATACAGGACAATTAGAAACCATCCTGAAATCTATCAAAGTGCAAGCCAAGGCTAACTTACCAATGAGAAGCTGGCCATTCCATCACATTTCTATATGTTCTTTCTCAAGAATCCTTTTTATTGAAACAGAAACAGCAAAAAGACCTCAGACAGGAAAAATGGAGGTCTTAAGTCACATTCAGTCCCATGATAATTATAACCCCAGCAAAGACAAAAAGGGACAATTGACCAAGGGACCCTCCCTACCCACAAGGAGAGTCAAAACAACAGAGGTAAGACCTTTACAGAAACCAGGTTAAAATATGCACATTTACGTCCTACAAAATCTTAACTTACACATCACTTGGCCTTGGAAATTGTGAAGGGTTTCTCCTCTGAACAGAATTTTTGTTACTACAAAATGTATACATTAGAAAACTAATTCAATAGCCCTCATTTTAGGCTTACATTTATAGAAATTTCAAAAATTATACATTTACAGGAGTGTATGAAAGATCACTCACCATGTGCATGTGGCTGCAGGATGCCAGCCCCCTGGTTCTCCTAGGTCACTGGTGGTAGCTTTTTCTCCATCTTTTTGCTTGTTCCTCCCCTTCTCCCCATTGGAGTCTCCCAGTGCTCAGTCCTTGGTCTTCTTCTCTTCTCTACACACATTCGCTCCCTGAATTTTAAATACCGCCTCTATGCTAACTACTCCCAAATTTGTACCTCCTCCCCAGAGCCCTGTTCTGAACTCCAACTGCCTACTCAATATTATCACTTATGTGTTTAAATTTGACAGGTCCAAAACTCTTGATCTTTTCCCCCAAACCTACCTCACCCATGGTCTTTCTATCAACTGGTAACAACTCCATTCCTCTAGTTGTTAGTAACACAACTGATGCCTCTCTTTCTTTCAGAAGCCATGTCTGTACCGTTAGCAAATCCTGTTGGCTCAATCCTCAAAATCTTTCTGGAATCCAGTCACTTCTCACCACCTCTACTGCTACTAGACTTAATCAAAACAATCAATAACCTGGGTTATTGTAACTGCCTTTTCATAGATCTCTCTATTTCTATCCTTGCCCCATGCCTGTTCTCAACACAGCAGCCAGAGACATCCTTTTAGAATGTAAGTCAGATTGTGTCGCTCTTCAGCTCAAAATTCTCCAGTGGCTCCCACTTCACTCAGAGGAAAAACCAAAATCCTTATAATAGCCTACAAGGCTTTATACTTTGGCCTCCAGCTGCCTCCCTAAATTCATCTCCTCTCACCCTCTCACTTTATTCCCACCACTTGGACTCCTTAGGACCTTAGCACATGCTGTTCTGTCTGTCTGAAATGTTCTTTTCCCAGACACCCACCCAGCTTTCGTATCACTTTCTCAATAAGGCCTAATCTATTCTATTCAAAATTGCAACCTGTCCCTCCCCCACTATTCCACCTTACTTTTCTTTTTCCATTGCCATATGACCTTTCACCATACTCTATAATTTATTTATGTGGTATGCTTATTATTTAATGTCTATCCACCCCTTTAGAACATAAGAACTACGAGGCAGGAATCTTTATTTGTTCATTTCATGTATGTATCCTCAGCACCTAGAACAGTGTCTGGCTCATAGCAGGTATTCAGTACATATTATTTTAATGAATTTTATGTGATAAATGTATATTGAATATTTAAACTATCTAGGCACTGGTCATATATTAATAAATCATCTCCCCGTTCTATGGAGCTAATATCTTAGTAAGAAGAGAGAGATAATTAACAAGTAAACTAATAAATAAGATAATTTCAGATGGCAGTAAGTACTGTGAAAAACAACCAGGGTGATGTGAAATTGTGGATGGGCAACTTCAGATGGAATAGTCAAGGAGGTCTTCTCTGAAAAAGTGACATTTGTGTTGAAATATGAATGATAGATGGAACTAGGCCACAAAGATTTTGGAAGAGAACATTTTAGGCACAGGAGACAGATCAATAAAAGATCTCAGGCAAGGATATGATCGGCCTGTGAAGGAAGAGAATGAGAGACAATGTGGATGATGAAAGTCGGTGTGGAGGATAGGTGGAAGGTGAGTTTGAAGAGGTAGGCATGGCCAGGTCACATACGCCTTGTGTACCAAGTTAAAGAGTTTAATTTTATTCTTGTATAACATGACTTGATTGATACTGTAAAAATACTTTTCCAGTTACTTTATGGAGAATGGATTGAGGAAGAAAAAGAGTGGAAACAGAGGCTGATTAAGAATCTATCACAAGATGGGAGTCTTCCACTTCTGGCAATATGATGGCTTAAATATTCTAAGGGAAAAAGATGGTCCATTGCAAAATATCTTCTGCTGAATAAAGTACAATAAACTTGTTTTTAAATACATTATTGAGCTCACAAGAAAATAAAGGGAAATCACTGGGGCAAAAATAAAATAAGATTAAACAAAGAATTGAAATCAGAGTGCTAAGAAAACTTGGTAGTCAAGACAGTCCTGGGGGTAAAAGTCAACATGTGAACCTAGAGATGTGGAAATCAATGGTCTCCACCAAAATGAAAGACTAGGCCACAAGACTGAACAATGTAAATAAGCTGAATTCAAACCCCTACATAATAATTGGACCCTCAAAGAGGCCACAATCTCGATGAGAGGATGATCTAGAAAAGAAGACCTACTTGCCTGCCCCAAAGGAAGTCATTAGAAAAAGCTGTCTCACCCAATCTTGGCTCCAGATATAAGAATAATTACATTTATAATTTATATTAACTGTACAATTAAGGAAATTCTAAACTGAGAACACAAAGTCAACACAATGACCCATACATTAAGAAATATTGAAGTAAAATTACAAAATGACACTATAGAGAGAACATCTTAAAAACATCCAGACAGAAAAGACAGAACACTGGTATAGGTCATTGCATTGAACAGAATCATGAGAAAGATACTGATTAAATTCAGACTTTGTAAACTTGGTTAATAGTTAAAGGCTGATCACTAACCAAAAAGAAATGGAATATAAATTCTAAACTAATAGAGGGGAAAAATTAAGAAAAAATTTTAAATCAACAAGAAGAAAAATCGAATCTAGGGGAAAAAAAGGATACACTTAAAAACAGAATGAAGACAAATAAGAATAAAAAAAGAATGCTATATTATCAATAAAATTACAGTAAATCAAACTGGAAAACAGAAATTTAGCTCTATGTTGTTTACAAGATATACACCTACATGCACAGAAATGGAAAAGTGGAAAATAAAAGCATACAGAAATACGGCAGACAAGTGCTGATCAAAAGGAAGAATAGCCATATTATATCATATCACAGTCCTTAGGGCAAGAAAGCATTATTAGAGATAAAAAAATTGACATATAGAAAAAGAGAGACCGACAGACAGACAGAGACAGAGACAAGAGTGTATACATATATCTCAGACCAGAAAGAGAAAACGATTAAAAAATTTATTGTACCAAATAAAATAGCCTTGAAATACATAAGATTACAAGAAGAAATTAATAAATTCACCATTCTAATAGGAGATTTTTAAAATTTATCGTACTAATTAAAAGGTCAAAATTAGTAGAAATACAGATTTGAATAGCAAAATTAACAGGCTCAATTTAATGGACATTGAAAGAACCTTGCTCCAATTAAAGAATGCTATTATCTTCAACACATATAGAGCATTTACAAAAATTAATCAAGTATCAGGGCACAAAGTATTAATAAATTTCAAAAAAATACGTATCATATATTCCATACTCCCTCACCAAAATGCAATATCATTTAAAATATATTAAAAGAATAACTTAAAATATTATTTATTAACATTTAAAATATACTTCTAAATGCTCAGAGATTAGAGAAAAATAAAATACAAATTTAAAAACACAAGTCAAAATAAATGAAATGCAGAGCCATTTTTTAAGGTCTATAATAGAAAAGCAGAAAAACTGAAATTTAGTGAACAAAGTGTCCAAATTAAAAGTTATAAATACAAAATCCATGAATTAATGAAGTAGAAGAAAAAATTTTAATAATATAAAATAATCATTAAAAGTAATTCATTAAAAATAGGACATAATAGTAAACAACAAAATGAGAAGTTGATTTTTTAAAATACTAATAGTCCAATTTATGGTGAGATTGGTAAAGAAAAAAGAAGCACAAATAAACAATATTATAAATGGAAATGGGGTTACAAATTCAGACACAGAAAATTTTTAAAAATCAGGATATCCTGAACAGTATTAGGCCAATAATCAAAAACTTAAATGAAGGGGACAAATTCCGTTAAAAATACACAACTTAATAAAACTGACTCAAGAAGAAACCAAAAATATCAATAATCTAGTTAACCTTTTAAAACACCATAGTTAAAAAATCTTCCACCAAAACCCACCAAGTTTCAGATTGTTGAATAGGTGAACTGTCCTAAATTTTCAGGGAGCAACATTTTTAAGTTTATACAGTGAATACAAAAAGAAGGATCATTTCCCAACTCACTTTATGGAGGTAGTATAATCTTGATATTGAAATTATACAAGGCCCTGATAGAAAAGGAAAATGCAGGCCTATATCACTCATAAATATGGATATAAACTTTTTAAAATATTAACAGACTGAATCTGGATCTATAATTTTATTTGAAGTAACTCATCTTAATCAAGTTAGGTTTATCCCAGGAATGCAAGTCTGATTTAGTTATAGAAGTCACATAATTAATCACAATAAAAAATAAACAAAAGATAAGAATATATGATAATCTCAGTGGATACAAATATTTCAACAAAATTTAAAACCTATTCATGATAAAAATTAGTAGCAAGTCAGAAAAGCAAGGTAACTTCATTAAGCAGAAAAACAATGTCTACCAAAAATCTACAGTACACATAACATGTAAAATATTAGAGTCACTGTCTGTGTTTTTTTGTTTTTGTTTTTTTGTTTTTGTTTTTGAGACAGTGTCTCACTTTGTCAGCCTGGCTGAAGTACAGTGGCTCACTCATAGCTCACTTCAGCCTGAGATGCCTGGGCTCAAGCAATCCTCCTGCCTCAGCTTCCCAAGTAGCTAGAACCACAGGTGTATGCTACTATGCTCAGCTTTTTTTTTTTTTTTAATTTAGAGATGGAGTCTCACTAGATTACCCAGGCTGGTCTTGAACTCATAGCCTCAAGCAATACTCTACTCCTGCCTTGGCCTTTCAAAGCACTGGTATCTGGGATTACAGGCATGAGCCACCATGCCCAATCTAGAATCATTGTCTTTAAAATTAGAAAAAAAAAATCCTCTATGGTGGTTCTAGTCAGCAAAGTATGAAAACATTAATATTTTAATTTAATAAAGTATACAAGTTTAGAAATCAAGAAGAGAAACTATAGTAATCAGCGTATGATAGGATTTTTTACATAGAAAATTCAAATCTACAAGCAAATTATTTTTAAAGCTAGGTTTAATCAAGATAAAATCTTAATATACAAAAATTAATTATGTTTCTATAAACCAGCAAAAACATAAAATGTAATTTTAAAAAGATCATTTATATACTAAAATATTTACAGATAATACAATATCTTAGATTTTCTTCAAAATAATATGGGATAAGAAAAGGGTTAGAGGTATAGATGAAACACGATAGGCCATGTAATGATAATTGTTAAAGCTGGTTGATGAATAAACCAAGTCCATTACACTATTCTCTCTATATTTATATACTTGAAATTTTCCATAATAAAAGTTTTTCAAAGATAATACAAGTACTAGAACAAAACATGGGTTAAATTCTTTATAATCTGAAGTGGGAAAAACTTTTCATTTGCCCACATAAAACAAAACAAAAAACAACTTGCATAGCAAAAATAAGGACAAAAAACAGAAAACACCATAAGTACAGTGAAAATATAAATATCAAACTGGACAAAAAGAATTTGTAACAAATCACAGACAAAGGGCAAATACTCTAACATACAAACAGCTCCTCCTAAAAGTTGAGAAGACTAATAATTCAGAAGAAAAATAAGTACAAAACATAAACAGGCAGGTCACAGAAATGAAAAGATGTTCAACCTTGCTTATAATAAGAGAAATGCAAATTAAAACTACTGTGATGATCCATTTCTCACACATCAGATTGGGAAAAAACCAGATCATGACGACATGATCTGTTGGCAATGCCATGGGAAAATGAGCAGTCTCCTATAATAGTGGTGGAAACACACACACACACACACACACACACACACACACACACACACGCTCCCATGGGGATAAATTTAGCAATATTAACGAAATATCATATACATATTTAATCCAGCAGTGCCACTTCTAGAACTCTAGCCCCAAGATGCAATGACAAAATGTAAATAGCATGGGCACAAAGTTATTGATTGTGGTGTTATTTTCAATAGCAAAAGACTAGAAACCACCCAAATTCCATTATTGGAAGCTGGTTGGATAAACTATGATAAATCCGCACAACACAGTATAATGCAGCCCTTAAAAAGGAATAAGTTGTAAAAAAAAGAATAAGCTATCATCTATAAATGTTGATATGGGATTATATCCATATATATATTATGTTCGTATATATCCATATATATATTATATCCATATATATCCATATATATTATATCCATATATATATACACATATATATATAGCTAAACAATAAAAGGAATATGCAAAAAATTATTTATGGTTTATTATATGCTATTTTCAGACTTTATTGTTATTTTATTCTTACTCTAAACATATCATTGTGCAAAAGAGAAAAAGGTAAATAAAATTTTTATATTGCTAACTTTTATATTTTTGAAAAGAAACAACCGAAGGGCAAATTTAAAATTAATTTTTAAAAATGATTACCTATGATGGAGATAGGAAGGACATGGAGGGGATAGGGACAGAAGCTGGAATTCTGTGAATACATCTGGTTATATACTTTTGACTTTGGAACCATATAAATTAAAAAACAAAATTAAATCAAAAAGAAACAAAGCCTCAAAATTGAAAACTAACTGAAAGAAATGAATCCAACTAAATATCAATTTGCTGACATAACTACTCACAGAAAAATTTTACTTCAATTAACTCTAAAGTCAAAGTACTCTATTTTGAGTGCTCCTCCCTAGTAGGATATATTCTTAAAACAAAAAGAATCACAAAAAAATCTTAAGTTGCATTCAGTAGACTCACTGCAAATTGTAATACTGGTTTTGTTATTTTGAAACTATTAATATTATATTGTAGAATAAAGCAAATAATTCTGCCCTTATGAACCAATGTTTTCATGTAAGAAAAAAGGCATACAATCAAAATTAAATTAAACTCCATAAACTGAAATTTAGGTAAGAAAAAATCTCAATTTCTTTCTCTTCCAAAAATACATCTGTTTTCTAGTTCTGTCCACATTAAAGACTTAGAAACAATGACAACCCAAAAGCCATGAGCAAACACCCCTAGCATTTAGAATTAAGGCTTCTAAATACCAGTTGCCACAGAAGGAATCAGGGCATTTTAGAGAAATTACTGCCTTAAACCTTGGGGCAGGAAAAGTATAATACAAGATTAGCTTGTGACATCTTTTGTGTCAAAAAGGAGGAAAGGGAAGGGAAGGGAAGGGAAGGGAAAGGGAAAGGGAAAGGGAAGGAAGGAAGGAAGGAAGGAAGGAAGGAAAAGGAAGAGAAAGAAAGAGAGAGAGAGAGAAAGAAAGAGAGAAAGAAAGAAAGAAAAGAAAGCAAGCTAGCTGTAAAAGACTAATGAAGTCATCTCAAAAGGACACAGTAGCCAACTTGAAAGGGCCCCCACTGGACTAAGATGGTACAATTTGAGCATGAAAAAGAATAATAACCACAATAGTTGAAACATATCAAATATATAAAAATTCATAATTCATAACGATATTAATAGAAACTCATAAGTCACCACTGTAAGTTCTAAGACACCTACTAATTACTCTGAACATTAATTAATAACTAATCATTTATTCTTCCCTTTCATATAAATTGTATTTTCAGAGTAACCAAATAATGGATAAAAGGAGAACTTCTTATATAAAGAAAACAGAAGGAATGATAGAATTAGATAATCACTATTTTTGCACTGCTTAATGAAATAATAGAACAAGACAATAATCATCAATGAATGCTGTGCTGATGATTCTCCCTCAGTCCCTCAGCTCTGTTATCTGCCCTTTCATGGACTGCTCTGTGCCCCAGGAATCTGACCTCAATCAGCTGCCTCACATAGGTCCCTACCCAGTTGGGTCGAGCCAGAGGGAAGTACTGGCAGGGGATGGAGGGTGGAAGGAGAGATTAGTGTTATTCCTTTCACTCCATTGCAAGCTCAGTGCTGTGCTGCTTTTCCCTTTGACCACAGCTCCCTTCAGGTGGCCCATCTCCCAACACTCCAGCTCTTACTTGGTAACAGACTTCTCTCCCTTTACCTCTTCAGGCTTAGTAAAAGTAGCAGCCCCCGAGGTAGCCATACATATAAAGAATCTGTATCCAATCCAATTGAGCTTCTGGATCTAACTCCCAGTTTACAGGAAATATGGGTCATAGAGGAAGAACTTAGATGGTGCGACAAGGAAGCAAACAGCCAAATCCAAACTGTAGTATATACTATAGAGGACAAATAACCTGGATGCTTCGATAAATCAATTAAAACATGATAGGAGGATGTATAAGAATAAAACTTTGAGGACAAGCAACCAAAGGCAACATGCAGACTTTGTTTCAATCGTCATTCAAACAAACTAGCCATGTTGAAGACAATCAAGGAAATTTCAACATTGACTTGTTATTAGATGATATAAAGGAACTGCTAATTGTGTTAGGTATGACAATTACATGGTTGTTAGGATTTTTTGAAATCCTTATTATCTAGACATGAATACTGAAGTATTTGTATGTACAATCATATAATGTCTGGGATTTGCTTTAAAATATTCCAGGAAAAAAAGAAAGAGAGGATAAATGAGACAAGATTGGCATAATTATTATTATTGCATATTAAAAACATTAAGATACCACATTCAAGGGCAAGGAAAATGTACAAAATCATACAAAGAAATTTCACAATAGATGTAAAAGACCTTGATGGAGAAAATTATAAAATTTTAAAGGCATAAAAAGGCCTTTAAAGGCATAAAAAGGCCTCCCATAAAAATGAGAGACTGAGGCAGGAGAATTGCTTGAACCCAGGAGAAGGTTGCAGTGACCCGAGATTGCACCACTGCACTCCAGCCTGGGTGACAGAGCGAGACTTTGTCTCAAAAAAATAAAATAAAATAAAAAATAAAAATAAAAATCATTTCTAAAATGAACAAAACTTAAAAGTAAAGGCAAAACTTTAAAGCATTTAGAAAAAACACATATGCTATCTAAATGACCTTAAAGTTGGGAAAGATTTCTTTAAACATATAAAAATCACAATTCATAAAGTAAAAGATTAATAAATTTGGCTCCATTAAAATGACAAACTTCTGTTCATCAAATGACACCATAAAGAGAATAAAATATAATTCACAAATTGGAAGGAGATATTTGTCTCATATATAAAACAGAAAAAGATCAGTATCCAGAATATATAAAGAATCCTTATTAATCACTAAAAATAAAAAGAAAAAGTGAACAAAATTATTAGTCAGAATAGTCTCGGCTATGTTGGAACAACAAATAAACCTAAAAATCTCAATGGATTAAAACTACAAAAATTTATTTCTTCCTCACTCATTGTCTACTGCAGGTTAAGTGACTTTTCAGGGCAGCTGTCCTTTATTGGATTCAGCAATTCAAGCTATTTCAACCTTATAGCTCCATCATCTCAACATAAGCCTCCATGGTCACTGTGGCAGGAGAAAAGAGGGTTAAGATGTCACACACCAACTCTTAAATGCTCTAGCTCCTCTCACAGCTCATTGATCAGAAAAATTCATATAACTCCACCTAATAGTAGGGAGTCTAGGAAGTTTGAGGAATCACATAGATAATGATGAGCAGAAATTCCTCTGGGATAGACAGAAATTTCATGGAAGGGGGAACACAAATGGCCAAAGAAAGATGTGGGAAAGTTTTCAAATGTAATACGGGAAGCAAAGAAAAAAAAATCATCATTAGCTATTCCTCCAAATTAGCTAACATTGAAAAGTTTGATACCACATGTTGCTGACAAGAGTACCAAGCAACAAAGTGTCATGTAATGCTGATAGAAGTGCAAATCAGGGAATGGGTATGGTGGCTCATGCCAGTGCTTTGGGAGGACAAGGAAAGGGTATTAAGACTCTGTCCCTATAAAAAAAAATTAAAAATTAGTCAGGCACAGTGGCTTGTGCCTGTAGTCCTAGCTACTTGGGAGGCTGAAGTGGGAAGATGGCTTGAGCCCAGAAGTTCAAGGCTGCAGTAAGCTATGACTGCACCACTGCACTCCAGCCTGGGTGACAGAGAAAGACCCTGTCAAGAAAAAAAAAAAAAAGGAACTGAAAGAAAGAAAAAAGAAAGAAGGAAGGAAAGAAGCAAAAAAAAAAAAAAAAAGAGGCATGTCTAAATTCATCTTTTAAGTTAGAAATTTTGCATTGTTCCTTTCACTCTGTATTAGTCCATTCTCATGCTGCTATAAAGGTGATACCTGAGACTGGGTGATTTTTAAAGGAAACAGGTTTAATTGACTCACAGTTCTGCAGGGCTGGGGAGGCCTTAGGAAACTTACAATCATGGCAGAAGGGGAAGCAAACACATCCTTCTACACATGGCAGCAGGAAGGAGAAGTGCAGAGCAAAGGCAGGTAAAGCCCCTTATAAAAGCATCAGATCTCATGAGAACTCACTCACTACCACAAGAACAGGGCAAGAGGTAACCATCTCCATGATTCAATTACCCCACACTGGGTCCCTCCCATGACATGTGGGCATTATGGGAACTACAATTAAAGATGAGATTTGGGTGAGCACACAGCCAAACCATATCATTCCACCCCTGGCCCTCCCAAATCTCATGTCCTCACATTTCAAAATACAGTGATGCCTTCCCAAAACAGTCCCACAAAGTCTTAACTCATTCCAGCATTAACTCAAAATTCCAAGTCCAAAGTCTTATCTGAGACAAGGCAAGTCCCTTCCACCTATGAGTCTGTAAAATCAAAAGCAAGCTAGTTACTTCCTAGATACAGTGAGGGTATGGGCATTGGGTAAATACACCCATTCCAAATGTGAGAAATTAGCCAAAACAAAAAGGTTACAGCCCCTATGCAACTCTGAAATACAATAGGGCAGTAATTAAATCCTAAAGCTCTGAAATAATCTCCTTTGACTCCATGTCTCACATCCAGGTCACTCTGATGCAAGAGGTAGGCTCCCGTGACCTTGGGCAGCTCCATCCCACAGCTTTGCAGACTACAGCCCCCATCCTAGGTGCTTTCATAGCTGGTGTTGAATGACTGTGGCTTTTCCAGATGCACAGTGCAAGCTGTTAGTGGATCTGCCATTTTGGGGTCTGGAGGATGGGGCCCTCTTCTCATAGCTCCACTAGGAAGTGCCCAAGTGGGGACTCTGTGTGGGGGTTCTAACCCCACATTTCCCTTCTGCACTTCCCTAGAAGAAGTTCTCCATGAGGGCTCTGCCCCTGCAGCACACCTCTGTCTGGACATCCAGGTGTTTCCATATGTCCTCTGAAATCTAGGCAGAGGGTCCCAAACCTCAATTCTTGTGTTCTGTGCACCCTCAGGACCAACACCATGTGGAAGCTGCCAAGGCTTGGGCTTGCACACTGAAGCTGTGGCCTGAGCTGTACCTTGGCCCCTTTTAGCCACACCTGGAGCAGCTGGGACACAAGGCACAAAGTCCCTAGGCTGCACACAGCAAGGGGACCCTGGCCATGGCCCACAAAACAATTTTCTTCTCTTAGGCCTCTGGGCCTGTGATGGGAGGGGCTGCCATGAAGGTCCTTGACATGCCCTGGTGACATTTCCCCATTGTCTTGGTGACTAGCATTTGGCTCCTCATTACTTATGCAAATTTCTACAGCAGCTTGAATTTCTCTCCAAAAATGAGTTTTTCTTTTCTACCATATTGTCAGGCTGCAAATTTTTCCAAACTTTTATGCTCTGTCACCTCTTGAACACTTTGCTGCTTAGAAATTTCTGTCACCAGATACCCTACTTATTTCTCTCAAGATCAAAGCTCCACAGGTCTCTAGGGCAGGGGCAAAATGCCACCAGTCTCTTTGCTAAAGCATAACAAGGATCACCTTTGCTCCAGTTCCCAACAAGTTCCTCATCTCTATCTGAGGCCATGTCAGCCTGGACTTTATTGTGCATATCACTGTCAGCATCTGGGGCAAAGCCAAAGTCTCTAGGCAGTTTGGAACTTCCAAACTTCCACACAGATTTCTGTCTTCTGAGCCCTCCGAGTCTCTAAGAAGTTCCAAACTTTCCCACATTTTCCTATCTTCTTCTGAGCCCTCCAAACTGTTCCAACCTCTGCCTGTTACCCAGTTCCAAAACTGCTTCCACATTTTTGGGTATATTCACAGCAGCACCACACTCCTGGCACCAATTTACTGTATTAGTCTATTCTCATGCTGCTATAAGGACATACCTGAGACTAGGTAATTTATAAAGGAAAGAGGTTTAATTGGTTCACAGTTCTACAGGGCTGGGGTGGCCTCAGAAAACTTACAATCATGGCAGAAGGGGAAGCAAAAATGTCCTTCTTCACATGGCAGCAGGAAGAAGTACAGAGCAAAGGAAGGGAAACCCCTTTATAAAACCATCAGATCTCATGAGAACTCACTCACTATGATGAGAACAGCATGGAGGTAACCACCTCCATAATTCAATTACCCCCACCCCGTCCCTCCCATGACACATGGGGATTATGGGAACTACAATTCAAGAATAGATTTGGGTGGGGACACAGCCAAACCATATTAGACTCCTTGGACTTCACCCTTATTTAATACCTTATATGTTTAAAAGTATTTTGTTGATCACCTTGTCATATTTCTCTGCAACAAAAATACATTTTTAATAAATTAAAATGTATTTCTTTCTTTATGTTCAGCCTCAGGAGACCAAAGAGACAGAAACAACCCAAAATGTTATCGACAGGCAATTGTACAAATAAATTGTGTTTACTCACATAGTAGAAGACCATGCAACACTGAAAAATCAGTGAAATAGTGCTACATACATCGACATGGATAGATTTCAGATACATAATTTTAAAGAAAGAATTAAGTTGCATGAAAAGTATGTAAGACAGACATATACCTTTTGTAAAAAAAAAATAGAAAGGAAGAAATAGATCATTGATAAACAGCTATGTAATAGAACTTTAACAAAAGGCAAAGGAATGATAAACCAAAATCAGAACGGTGATTGCTTTACTCTGAGGGAAGGGGAAGGATGGGTTTAGAACAGATGAAAGGCGGCTGCAACAATATTTGCAACATTCTACTGCTGAATTTTGGATGTTTATTTTACTACTCTTTTGTGTTATTTCTATGCCTAGGATTTTTTTTAATGTTTTTAAAGAGGAGGTTAGTAGCTATAAAGGTCCAGACCAACCCGACCTAGAGAGCGCTCATCATAAAACAGGTGATGTGCCTGGGGATGTCATGTAGTCTTCATATCTGGGAACACTGACCTTGCTGCCTAAGCAGTCAACGTTGGGAGGGACAAAGAAGAAAGGAGACATGGTCCATACATTCAGATCAGTCTTTGCTAGAGATTCTCACATCTGAGGCTTAGAGTTTGTTATCTGGTAGAACTGAAACTTTTTCTATACACTTTTTCATTTCCACATTTGATTGACACTATATTGGCACTGTTAAAAGAATAATCTCAGACAAATTAAAGTTAACAGAGTTGAATTGAGCAAGGAACAATTTGTGAATCGAGCCGCCTCCTCAGCCAGAGTAGGTTCAGAGAAACTCCAGCACAGCCGCGTGGTGGAAGAAGATTTATGAACAGAAACAGGAAAGTGATGCACAGAAAGTGGAAGTGAGGTATAGAAACAGTCGTTTTGGTTACAGCTTGCCGTTTGCATTATTTGAACACAGTTTGAACAGTTGGCCCCCTTTAATTGGCAAGTGGTGATTGGCACAAGAGTAGGTTACAGTCTGTTTACACTTCCATCTAGGTTATAGTTCACTATGTACAGAGAAACGTTTAGGCTGAACTTAAAATACATAAGAAGGCAGTTTTAGGCCAAACTTGATTCAACAGCTTTTTTAAGCTCATTTGTCCACATGGGAACTCTCCCGACTACACTATCATTTCCCATTACACAAACTTTGATTCATTCATTCATTTATTCATTTGATGTTTATTGACCTCCTATGCCACACCAGATCCCGTGAAGAACACAGAGCAGGCTGTTCTCTTGAAGCCTACAGCCTACAGGAATTTTAGTAAAAGAAATAAGGATTATTCAAAAGAAAGAGCAGAGGAAGGCAGGAAAAGAGTAGGGAGAAAATGATGGCAAGTTTCCTGAGAACAAAAGGAAACACATGAACATGAATAATAAGGATTGTACTTCTTTATGCCCGAAGCCCATCCTGTTTTACACACTTTTCTCTACCTAGTCCTTCAGCTTTGTTGGGTCCTCAGCATTTAAGACATTCTGATTTTCAGAGGCAGTGAGAAATGAAGAGAGAACCTAGTACCTGCCACTTGACTCTGGGGACCTCTCACTATTTGTTTTATTTTCCCCCAAGGGTCTATTCTCTATCAGATCTACCTTGTAACCTTTTTTGGGCCACGGAATACTAATGAAGCTTATGGACCCCTTTTCAGAATAATGTTTTAAATGCATTAAATAAAAATATATATGATTACAAAGTCACTAATTAAATTAAAATGCAGTTCTATCCATTACCTCCCTGAGAGAGGACATACTAAGATAATAAAACAAAAAAGGGGAAAGCAAGACCTGTTCTTCCGAATGCTTCCACAAAAGATAATTGGATAGGGTATAGTGATTTAACTGAAGACTAATGTATTTGCCTTGCCAGACAGAGGAATAAACTAACTCAGGAAAACTTGATTTACAAGTGAAGTGGCTGATTGTCTATTTCCTAATATAGTGCTGTAATCAAAAATACTCAGTGTTGTACTTTGACAGTGTTTCAATTATCAAATGTTTCCAGAATATCCAATCCATTTCTTAATTTCTGTTTACTCTTTCATCATCTCCCCCCATGCACCCTTGCCTCATTCCAATCTTTGATCTAAGTCTAAGATGTTGACAGAGGATTTAGCTTATCCTGCCTGGCTGCACAAGTTTCTGCCACCTCCCTATTAATGAAGCAAATAGTACTAGAAAGAGATCTAGTGTAAGTATTGTCTATGTGAACAGTAACTGTGGCACTGGGAGCCTAGTAGAGTGCATGTCTAATCATTCATGGTAATTCATCCACTAGGCTTGACGTAGGGGGCAATGCTTTTTGGCAAGCCAAGTCTTACACCCATTACAACTCAGCATCTTTACAGAGAACTATTTGACAGAGGTCTATAAACACCCAGGTGATTAAATGTGGTGGTCACTGTACCATCTCTTGATTTGGGAAACTCCCCAAACAACTCTTTAATAAAAGAGAAGGGTTTAAATATCTCCAGACCTGGGAGGCAGAAACACCTTGTTGTCTATTTTCTCTTCTCAGTAATTGCCCTTTTTTCCCAAAGAATTTAAATCAGCTATATTTACCATTATAGTATAGTTTCAGACAAAATTATGATATTCCTTGTGTCATGATATCCTTTCCGATAATTGATATCAATTCACATAAATATTAAAATGCATTACCCTTACCCTTCCAAATAAAGACTCAATAATATTCTCTCTCTCTGTGCATGTCCCTCTAATCTCTCTCTCTCACAGACACACACACATATACACACACACACACACACACACACACACACACACACATTGTACCTTTACCCAGCACTTTCTCCCCCTTTGCATCTCGGAGTACAGAGAGGAATAAAAAATTAAAAATATTAGATATTGCCTTTTGACTTGACTGCTAACACAATAAAGCAGCATTGTAAACTGAATCATGGGAGTCTGCTGTTCTTATTGCTCTCTTTGCTGGTATTACTTCATGGATATTAGAACCCTTAGGGATACTGGAATATGAATAAAGATTTTTTTTTAAATCAGCTGGGTTTTTTTCTTGGTTCTGTTTCTAAAAATAATGCAGTTTGCAAAAACAGAAGGTTTGGTTTATAACACAAACAAAATTGTTACATTCTGAATGGGTTGTAAGTACCTGATTCTTTGCCTTTTTACTCATCCCTGCAAAAAAAAAAAAATCTGCAAATCCATTTGCTAACCAGCTGTACCTCTGTGCGAAATAGATAACAACCTGTGCAAGCCAGGGTTTGCTGTGAATCGGTGCTGATAGGCCTGAATCTCATAGCTTTTTTTAAATGCTAATGACAAGAAACATTTCCGAAGCCAAAATGCTCTTGTAGATCTGTCTTCCTCTATTATGACTGATATTTGCTTGTAAGTACATAGAACACTTGTTCCCTGTCCCTTATCTGCGGTGCTGCAGCATGCTGACCTACATACCATTCAGCACAATATGATGCACAAACATCTTCTATATAATTTTTCATTTTCGACTTAAAAACAGTAGAGGCAAAATAGGATTGCGGCAAATCTAACAAAGAGATGGCATTATTTCCAAATAAAAATGTGCATTTTTCCAAAGAATTTATTTGTCTAGCAGCATGAAGTTCATACATAGCAAGACTGGGTAAAGAGTGTTGAATTGCGATTAGGAAGGAAGGACTTAGGGAGAGAAACAAAACCCATCTTTTCTATTACCCAAGAATAATTAAACTAACTTATTTCTCACCACAATTAAAAGTTCAGCCTTTCTGAACCTTGTTTTTGCAGTGTCATGAAATGAGGCAGATGTAATAATGCCAAAATACATGCAATAATAACAAAGGACTAAGGGTAGAAAGTGACACGAGTAGCTGCAGAGAGGGAAGAAATAATCTATTTTCACACCTGCTATTGTCAGAGCACTCCAAACCACGCCATTTATCTTTTTTAAATTTCTCGCTGCTATGGCTGCCACTTTGTAGGTCCTCTCCACCACTAATATGATACTTGGGTTTTCAGGAAAACTGTGAATAGCTGCAGTTGAAACCTTTAGCTTGTGGTTATCTGATGACCTAGCCTTCTTAATGCTCTGGGAGACCATTGTAATTGCAAATACAGTTGAACCACGTAAAAAGGAGAACGCATTTCTAGGACGGGGCCACAAAGGAGACCAGCAGAGGCACCAGAAAGGTCAAAGAGCAAATAGGGTGACTGGCCAAATTGAAAACCCCTCATTAACTTGGAACACAGCTGCAAGTCTCCACTTACACCGCCTTCCCTTTACCAACTGAAGAGGTGGCTTAGGAATGCACTAGGTTTAATTTTTAATGATCAGCTGTCTTTGTTTTCCAAGTTTGATGTGTCTAAAGCAACTGGAAAATCCCCAAGTAAGATAAAAATGGCTTGGGTTGTGGCCCAAATGACCTCTTTTCTTGCACTTTAAGTAAGTTATTCTGTTCCCTAATTATTTTAAGGAAGTCTGAGTTAGAAAGCTTCAACACTTTGCCATCACTGTTGGGTGTTAACAAGTTGTAAGCATGAATCACATTTCTGAATCATTATTTTGTGGATCTTTAAAAGTAAAGCAACCCTTTATGACAAGTTAGCAATGATTTAAGTTTGACCAGCTAGAAGCCTCCCTTTTAAAAATCCACATCAAAGATAAAATAAATTTCCACACTTTTTGCAGTGTTACAGTTATTTTGCTTAATTGTTTGCACCAGCCAAATTTATCCATCAGCTGCCAGATCCCTGCTTATTTGTGAGTAGTGTTAACCCAGCATTTTACAATTTTTATGTGATATGACAAACAAAGCACTCTGCCGAGAGCCTGGAGACCCACGGTTCATTTTAGCTCTACCATGAACTAGCTGTGTGACTCTGAGCAACTCACTTGACCTCTCTGAACCTGTTTATCTGGGGTTTGAAGTAGTTAGATGATAAGAACGCTTCTGGCTGTAAAATTCTATAATTGGCTTCCCATATCCTTTTCATGTGGGACCACTTATCTCACCACTGTTGGCTCACATTAACTGCTAAATACCATAGAACAATTTTCTAAGTGCTTATTTCAGATGATACCAAAAGCTTTTGGAAAAACCTTATCTTTTGGCATTACCATAGATATGCTTCAGTGATAACCAGTTTCTACTTTACAATACATTGCTAATAGCAACAGTATACTACCACATAAGTTCCATAGGTCTAACTTATTAATGGTCTATGCTAATGCAATTTCCAGAAAGTATGTTGTTATTAAATTTTCTGGAATTTCAACACAGCAAAACAACATATAACTGCTTGATAAATTACCCTGAATAGATTTAGTAATTTGTGTAAGGGTGGCTCTCATTTCTGTAAGAAGCCTAAATCCATTTAAAGTTAATTTCTAATTTTCTTATATTTATGTCATTCAGAAATACACTACTGGTCCAGGAGCAATCTTTCCAAAACCCAAGTGGACTATTAATTTTGTTTGGGTTAAAGCATAAAATTTTAACAGTGTACAGAATCCACAATTTGCCAATTACTCTTCACACTCCTTCTAAATACAGTCTATGCATTTTTTCCTCCTAAGACTAAGATTTTGTGTAGCATCTCTGCTTTTTATCTTAAATACAATAGATGGTTTTATTAAGCCACAATTCCTACTAAATATCAAATTAACATTAAAATTTTCATGGACTAAGCAATCTGCATTTTATATTGCTTTTAATGATTTGGATGAAAACATAGTGAAAAATTCTGGGTCCCTTTCTTTGAGCTTATATTTATAAAATACACCCAAATGAAGATTCTATTTCCTCATTGTCATCATTATTTAAAAATAAGCACCATGTTGTTGAATTCTGTCTGAGAGGATGCTAGGCACGCTAGGTAGAGCCATTTATAGTTATTATAGCTGCCCCATGAAAGATGAGAAGATGACAGTAAGATGAATTCATCCTCACAGAACATACAGATTATGAAATATAAGCATCAGGTAGAATTTCTATAAGGAATATAGGAAAGTGGTAAATTTTAAATGCTATGCTCTGGTAACAGCTTTAGGCTTCAGTGAACAGTTAATTATACACACACGCACATCTCAACATACACACCCCAATGTACATTCAGCACAGCAATAAAGGCAAGTGACTTGAAAATTACTCACAAACACACATTCATATTCTCTGCTAAGGAATAATTTCTTAAAGAATTTTGAAAGTCCATAATTAAATTAGAAAGGAAATTAGATGACTTATTTTTACTCTGTTTTATCCAAAATTATTTATTTATTTACTTAACATTTATTGAATTCTTACTGTGTGCCAAACAGCATGTTTTCACTAAGTTCAATATAATTCATGAGAGAATAAAATATCCTCAAGGAAGAAATCACAGTGATTCCTAAGGTGCTTTCATCATAAAATTCGCAAAACAAGCAAAATGGATAAGATATTGTTAATAAAATATTTTAAATCTGAGTTTTTAAAGCAAAGAAAAATTAAAGAGATACTACCTTGACAATTTTTTATACTGCCACTGAAAATATTTCAGAATTTTATCCCAGGCATTTTTTTTTCCTGTAGTAAACAGAACAGAATTTAGCTTTCCAGTGCATTTAACTGTGAAGATGCAACTAATCTGGTAACTCTAGATTATCCGAAGGTAGATGATCTAAATCACTGTCACACTTAATTCCCTACTGGTCATGAGGTAATGGAAAGGTAGCTAAAAAGAGCATGGTCCAAGAAAGGAATGTCAGAACAAGTGCTACCAGCATGGCCATTAAAGTTGCATTTTCACATCATTTCAATTTGGTGTCTTTGAGTCTGGAGCTATCACACCAGGTGATCTCAGAAACACTCCCCCTCCCACAGGTATACTCACGAAGCTTAACCTGGGTTAGTCTCATCTATAGCCAGAGTGACCATTTGCTCAGGACACCACAGTTTACTCCTGTTATCTCAGCATAATTATTGATAGTATCCATTTACAGTTTTAAAAAGACCCTGGTTAAGGATAATTACACAAGCACCTTATCCATAACACAATCTATGATTCACACCCCAAGCCCTGCTTTAGAGCAAATTCTAGTCCTGACTTAGCACCAGAAATGCATCAGTCAGTGAAGTTGCAAATTCCTGCTGGAATTATGATCTTTCACCCCTATGCAATGGACATCATTTTTTGAAGAAACAGGCTAAAGAGTCTACCCTGTCTGATTCATGGATATGGCCTATAGACATACAGTCTGTCAAACCATAGCTTTCCTCCACTTGTACCCATTGAATTTGTTAAAAATCCCCAGGATCCAGTTAAGGTCTTTTGGATTCTGCGCAAAGCCTGACTCTGCTGCAAACTTCTTAAGAATAGAAAATGTATCCTATTCACCTTGTTATCTCCCAATGCCTTTAGCACTGACCCTTATTTGTAAGAACCACTCAATAAATGTTGATGAAATGCCTGGAACATTTAGTTAAAACACCTGGATGGTTGGCCTTTCTACCCAGCCATTTATCATCATGTAGATCCAAAGAAATCCAGAAAACAGACAAATGCCAGGCCAGTGCATGTTAGTGGGGAGAAGTGCACAGGTGCTCATAGAAAGAAGTAACAGCCACACTTGAACCATTGCTCCCCAACCCAGTAACTTCTCAATCTGTCTTCATGTTCTTTCCTAAGGCAACTAATTGGCCGCTTCTACAACCCGAATATTCTAGAGGTAGGAGCCAGTTCTTCCCCAAAAAACCCATCAACGAAACAGTTGTTTCCACCTGGATCTCTTGGACAAATAAAGTCAGGTTTCAAAACAGAATTTTGCTAAAGAAACATTAATGATTGATGCTCCATCCTGCCTTAACTTGTATAGCATCTCAGGAAGTCTTGGCTCCCAGGAAAGGCTATCACGGTAAGTGAGAATAGTGAGGGATGCAATAGAAGATAATGGAAGAGTTTAAAATAATCTTTTGCTCATTCTGACTTTTTTTAAGTTGAGATTTGTTCACAAGTTATTAGCAAGAATTGCAGTATTTAAATAAACCTCATAAATTGTGCTGAAACATTCTGCCTCAGTTTTTACATTCTCCAGTTTTAATTTGTGATTTTTTTTCAAATCACAACTTCAGCACATTTGTAATTTTTTCTCCAGCTCACCCAAGCAGACTAAATAAATGCTGTGACTATGCCTAATGGAATGATTTTTATGAGCCTACCACATGAGATGGAATCAAAACTGCCCTATATTTTGGTGTTGTCTGGTAAGGAAAAGGTTTTCTACAACATCCATTCATCTTTGAAAAAAATGGATTTCAAGTTAGAAAGAAGGGATATAAAGAATTGGGCCCTGGAATCCAGACTCCACAGTAATAAACATGTTCTTTTGGAAGGTTTGTGTCTGGAAGCCTTTTCTTTTCATCGGCCAACATAAAAGTTGTTTCAGCAAGAAGTAGGGAACAAAGGAAGACTTTCATTTACAAAAGAAAGTTTAATGGCACAGTGTCTGTGAAGAACTTTTATTTATGCTGCACCTGGCATTATTTTTTTAACTATCTGTGGAATGGAGTTGCCTGTGCCAACATAGACAAGAAAATATGTTTATGTGCTGGTTTCTATAACCAGCACATAAACTTTCATCATGTATGTAAGAACCCACAGCTCCCATCAGCTATGCCCATTTTTACTGGAGGACTCTAGCAGAGAGAAGGCACGCTTGAATTACGTATGGGAGTGGGGCTGCCTCCCAGTTTCTCCAAGTAAAGGATGGTCACTAGTCACTCAGGTCTGAGCCCTCTGCAGTGTGTGCCAGCTCACCACTCAGTTAACAAACCTCAGTGCTTGCCCATCTCAGGGCAAATATTTTTTGAAACAGCCTTGTAAACAGCAGATAGATAAAGCTGAGTTGAAGAAATCTTTTAATTTATTGCATAGCGCCTCCTGGTCATGGCAAGATTTTGGAGTTTTTAATTATAATATCTCTAACTTCATTATCTTTCTTTTTTTTTTTCTTTAGTCAAAGAAAATATGATCCAGGTATGTAGTGTATTGCTCTCCTAAAGAGCGCAAGTCCAGTTGTCAAGATGACCTCATTCAGATAGAGGGAAACACACAGGATTGGGAGTCCAGGGCTCCAGGACCAACTCAGCCATGACCTGGCTGCTGTGTTTCTTTGGACATGTCACTTCATCTTCCTCTTCATCACAACATCCTCCTCAATACAAGAATCTTGGCTGAGATCATCTCAAATTTCCATTCCAACTCTTAAAAAATGAGTCCACGATTCTCTAAGATAAGCCTAGCTTTACTATCATGCACATTTTAGTTGAAAGTGAAAAGTTTATTTCTGATTCATGTAAATGCTAATTATTAAGGAAAAGAAGGTTTTGAGCTACAAAACCTGCATTCTCTAACCATCAGCACCAGTAAATCTGCAGGCCCAATATTCTGCCATGCTCAGAAAGATCCAGATAGAAAGCTAACTAGGTATGAAGACAAAGTCTGACAAAGACATCCAGTGGCAAGTTATACGCCAAATTCGCTCTCAAAGAAAAGAAGAAAAAGAAGACGCTGTGTTTAATCCATACTACAGCCTCCTACAGTTCAAAATGGGGGTTGGGATTAACCTCTAGCTCATTTTAAGTTAAGAAAAACACAATCTTTTGAAACATATGAAATCTTAAGTAAGCATCATTTCTGGTTAGATATGCTTTACCACAAAGAACCCAGAATATAACACCAACATTTGAGGTCCCAAATATTAAAAGTTAAAAGCTATAAAAGTACAGCTTTTCCTTGTGATTTTCAAACTTTTAAAACCCAGCTTAATCTCTCATGCTGACAAGCCTATAATTTATAAATAGAAATTATAATTTTGCCCCTCTTCCCTAAAATCCTAATCTCTCTCCCCTTCTACCCACTCTCCATTTCACTGCCAATTTCCTGGCTTTCTGATTGCCACAGCCCCAACCAGGTCAGCCAAGAGCAAAACTGAATATACCACCGAACACTGAATTGCAGGAGTGTCCATAAAAGCTTGTTGCATAGGGCAGTGAAGGAACAGCTTCCAATTCCAAAAAAAAAAAAAAAAACAACCACACAAAAAAACAAAAAAAAAAAACTCTCTTAAAGGGGCAGCTTGCAGGAGAGCGGCACACATCCATTTTTGGGACATGCGTTCATTCATTCCCTCAGCTGCCAGTAGTCATTCACTCCAAATGGAGCTCAAGCATTTCCTGGGTAGGTAGGCCACAGTCTGAGCATGTCAAAGCTTTTCTTTGTCCCTGGAGCTGTTAGCTACGTTCCAAGTTTCTGTGCACCACACACTTAGTTGAAGCTGTGTGGGGGTGAGACAAAAAAAGAAGTCCACAGATGTATAGTTAGCTTTTATGTCCTGTAGGGATACCCTTGAAACATGTTTAAAAATGTCAGTCAAGACATCTGGTCAGCTGTCCTAATCCATATTGGGGTTTTTAGGCTACTGTTATGCCCCAATATGCTTTGAACATTGCCAATATGCTTTCTCTGCAGAAGCAGCAGTATGTCCCCTTTGGTTTCTCAGTTCATCCCCACCATTGGTGTTTATAATGTCACGTACCGAGCAAAACGAAAAACCACATACTGTATCTCGTGTGTCTGGCTAATGAAACGGGTCGGACAAACCTTGTGCAATCAGGGACCGGGGCCGATTGGCTTAGGTCGGGTCCATCTTGCAGACTGCAAAAGAATCAGCTGTCGCCAGTGCCATGCGGCAGATGGACAGTTTGCATCGATTTCCAGGCAGGCGCCAAACCCTTTAGAAGCTTTGGCAGCCCAAGCACCATCAGGCAGCAGACTTTGATGTCCTGCAGATGGCTGCGGCAGCCATCTTGCCTTTGCATCCTGAGAGGCCCAAGTCTTACTTTCAGGCAGCGTTCACTCTGGCCTAGCCCCGCGATCAGCCAGAGAGATGCGGCCCTGATCTAAGAGGCACTTGCCGCTAGCCAGAACCTTCCGCCAGCTTCTACTTCTACGTGGATAGCAGCTAAAATGTTCTTTCTTTAAAAGAAAAAAAGAAAGAAAGAAAAAAGAAAAACACCACAGCCACCCACCCACACACACACACACACACACACACACACACCTGGTCTGATTCCTCCTGACTCAGATTTCTGGAGGTAAATATGCCTCTTGGCCTCCTCCCAAGTTACTACTAGTCCAACCCCTAGACGGTAATTGTTTTTCTTCCCTGGTAAGTGAAAGCTTGTCAAAACCTTTCACCACATAGACTTCTGCGTAGATGACAGGGGCACCTAGATGTCCGTTTAAACCCAAACAAAATCACAAAGAGAAAGAGAGGAAGCAAAACTATGGGTTGTTTCCTTCTTCCCCCAAATTTCCTGAGGTAAGTAGTGCCTGTTTTCTCCTTCCCCGGTCACAAGTTTAGCCCCCAGACAGTCTTAGGCTCCCTTTTACCCTGGCATTGCCACCCAAAGTGGCAGCAATCGGCTAATTTCAGAATAATCAGAATTGCAAATTGGAAGGTTTTAAATTTGGTGTCCATTTTAAGACCCCCTCAGAGGTCTGCTTCATCTGGGTCTGACTTCTCCTAAGCCCTAAAGCAGAACAAAGCATTGTCTTCATGGTGGTCAGACTAATCTTGTGCCATGAATAGCCCAGAGTAATCTGTGGAAAAGCTGAGCCTGGAGGTCTTCCAACAGAGCCCTCGCACATTTGGTAGGAGCAGTTAGGGATTCTGACTGGCACTATTAGTGAGAAGTCATGTCACTGCACCGTAGAAGCAAGAGTGGGTCTCTCTTGCCCATAAGCTCAACACAGAAATTTCTACTTCCCTCCACCCCCTTGGTAGAGCAGGGCAGGCAGAAAGAAGTTTAGAGCAAATGGCTGAAAAAAATTAAAAACAAATTCAGTGAAAATAAATTCAATAATGTGTGATTTCCAGCCACTCAAATGTAATAGAAATATTTGGTAAAAATATATAGATATAAATTGCCAATTAATGCAAACTGGTTAAAGCCAGTAAATGGAAAAAAATAAAAAGTTAATTAGAGCTTTTTGAAGCTTTGTTATATATACATCATTTGCAGGTGCTACAAAAGTGAAAAATAACCATTATAATTACTAGTATTCAAAGATTCATATTTTTCCCATGTAATTTATTTAGGATTATCAGTTTCCTTGTAGTTATACAAAAGGCCTGTCAAGGTGTTTCCCACGTGTTTGGCTCGTGTGTGTTCCAAAAACAAGCCAAAATGCTGTTGTATTTCACCCAGTACAGGGAAGCTACTCTGAGGGAAAAAAAATAGGCCAAGTTTTACCTGGATCTCTATCTTGGTTAAATTATCTTACATATGATTTAATTTTTTTTCTTGTTCTTTCTGTCTTTATCTTTCTCTCTTTCTTTGTTAAAATACATCTGTGTTTGTTGACTGCCCCAGATTATATCTAAGTGAGGAGTGGGTGTACTAGCACCTGGTATAGTATATGTAGCTTAACAATACGTATCATTACATTATTTACAGCTCATTTTATGTTATTCAATAGTAAACTGCAAATTAACCCTTCAAAAACCAGTCAAAGAAAATGCTCTGTTAGGCTATCCAATGAAAGCTTTTGTTCCCCAGCAGAATTGTTAAGAGTACATCTATAACTGTATTCATAAACACAGAAGTGTGTTCATTACAGCAGGGATGCCCACCAGAGCCAGCTAATTCCTCTCTCAGGAAATCTGTTTCATAATGATATTCCTTACTACACCACACTTCTACTTATGCTGATAGCACAGGTTATAAAAGGGACTTAGGATGGGAGTCAATTAATGTACTGGCTCTTTAACCTCCTTTATTAGAGTACATTAGGCACCAAAGGGACTCAATGTTATGCTGCTGGCAATAGAAACACCCAAGCGATAACATTTCATGCCGTCTCAGCCCTGTCTTCAGTTCACAGGCATACACATCATGATCTGACCTCATTAGGCACTGATTCAGCTGCAGGTGAATACAGAGGGCAAGACTGGTAGAAGTGGGTGCCAAGAAAGTATCTTTCTCGCACCTGGGAAAAGAAATGGCCATCACCAAAGCTGACCTCAGGGTCCATGGTAATTTTCACCCTGACTCTCTGATAAGCTGGATCTTCTAGATCAGGTTCTACTAACTTTTGTCTACATTTGGGAGAACTGAAGCTCAGAGAGGCAAAACAACTAGCCTAAAGTCGCTCAGCTTGTTAGGAGCAGAACTCAAACTGGAGAATTCAGAGTTCCTGATTCCTAGAAGGGAGCTCCCACTCCATCTGCTGATGCTTTTTCAATACGAAAAGCAATCATTAATAAGCAATTACTAAAGACTCAACTCAGGGAAGGGAAAGTAATAGAAGTATAAATATAAATAAGTTTTAAAAGATAGGATTTTAAACTGGGTTGTGGGAAAGAAAATACAAGTTTCAAATATTTGGTTTCTCTTTTTCTCCTCTAATTTATATTAATAGGGAAATCAATGTATGTGTTGGACCAAAATTGAATGCATTTTTAATAATGTGGAGTTTTCTAAAAGAAGGAGTCAGTATAATTTGAGGTGAGAAAGAATCCTATGTTACTACGCTACCCAAATACTACTGCTAACCTTTAAAGAACCCAACGATGTCTCGTTGCTGAATTAATCAGTCTCAAGATTATCAGCAATTTAGCTACATTTTGTTGGTAATTAGCTTGATAAATTAAGATCTGCAATAGAAAACATGACATCTTATTGTTCCCGAGGTTTTATGGTATTTTTCTAAAAACAGCAGCTTTCTTTTAAAACATTCATTTCTATTGCAAGGAGACAAACAGCAAAACCCAAAGTTTACCGAGTCTGGCTCCAGACAACAACAGTCTGCCCCAGATCCACTGGGCAAAATATCAAAGATTAGCCATTCATAATGCAAACTTCAAGCGTGTGGTTTAAAATAATGTTCAAATCTTAGGACTGTGGGCAGTGGCTTCTAGACAGTAAGAAACTATGAGTTCAATTCCTTAATATTCTCTTTTCTTTTCTACAATGGAACAATGAGCTGGTGAAGAAATATTTTGAAAAATGGTGGAACATAGAGAGATGTTTTCATGTTTATCTGAATGGCTCTCTGTGTATTAAGAGTGCAAAAATGGCAAATTAGAAGCTGGGCTCTTTTTCGTCAAAACTGTCCACAAACAAGATGATTTCTTGGGGCTAATTTCCATTCAGGGATAGTGAGAGTTATTTTAAACGACCAAAGCCATTTCAGAAGGGTAAGAGCATGTCAACATGTCCACAGGGTCAGAACTGCTCGCTCTCAAAGACTTGAAACGCACCAGAAGCGCTGGTGATACAATTCTCTCCCTTTCACAATGAATAGAAATAAGAAAAGGTATCTTCCTCCGAAACATGCTAAAAATATAGCAATTACCCGATACAGATGTGGTGTTATAAACTCCTATTCCAAAGCATTCTGTTTCAGCCATGATTTCCATTACAGAAAACTGTGCTAATAGAAACATCCCTATTAATCTGAATTTGAGATATTTCATACAATGTATATTACCTTTCTGCTGCCTGCAACCTTCTGCCAGGTTTTTTTTTTTTCTTTTTAGGAGGTGCTTTGAGGGGACCATACCATGAGAACAATACACAGCTGCTGCTGTATAGAGATATCTAATTGTCAATATTGTGGAAATTCTACAGCTTATTACGTGCATTCAGTCTAATTCTGGGCAAATTGCCAGTCACTTCAGGGACAATCAAGTGAGCCACATTACACGTGGTACAGCATCACAGCTTTAAGATACCCGGCTGTTTTGCCTCTGGCCAGAGAATGTTTGTACCAGTGCTACCGAGTGAAGGGGGGTAACTACAAATAAAATAAAATTTGTATTTTTTCAAGTGGGCTGCATTTCAAGCCCAGATGTTAGTAATGAAAGATTCAATTTAAGGATTTAAATTACAAATAAATAAAGTATGAAACAGATGTGATTTTTAAGGAAGTTCAAATTATCCAGGAAGAAAAATATCTCTGTGCATGACAAAGTAATAGGGATTGTCTTGAAGAGTCTGTTGAAAACAATCTGCTAAGCGCAATTCACCCTTAGGACAGGATTGGTTTGGAATGGGAAGGACTGGTGGAGCTTGTCATTAAACAAAAATTGTGTTTAATAAAACTTTATAACCGTGATTAATCCTATGAGGCCCTAAAGGAGTTTGCAGTTTCTGATAAACACATTTTCCTTGTTTGCAATGGTAATGATATTTTGAAGTGAATGGAATAAGAACAAAAAACTCTAAGAGTAGAAAAAGGAGGGTTTGGCAGGTACCACCAAGGCAGAAATTACAGGGACATGTAAGAAACAAGGGCCACCCATTAGGAAACTGCTTTGATGTGTGTGTGACACATATACCTAAAGATGGGTGTAAATATTACTGAGAAACAAAGCTACTGAGCAGGCAGTAATGGAGCACATCTTCATTTATACAGACAAGCTAAGGCTTTTTTAAATTCTAAGTTGATCATTAGGTTTGCCCATCAAAAGGATGACAGTGATGTAAGACACAAGGTCTCATATTTGGAGACTATTCTATAAAACCAAAATCAGAAAGGCCCATCCAGAGCTTCTCTGTCTAGTACAGTAGCCACTCGTCATATGTGGCAATTTATATTTAAATTTTTATTAATTAAAATTAAATAAAATGCAATATTCCACTTTCTATCATGTTAGCTACATTTTAAGTACTTAACAGCCACGTGTGACTAGTGGCTACCATATTGGATAGCATAGATAAAGAAGAGTTCCATCACTGCAGAAAATTCTACTGGACAGTGTTGCTTTGGAGCAATGGAGGAAGATTAGATTTGGACGTTAATTTGGAATTAAGAGTTCAATTCTTAGTTCTCTTTTTTTCTAGCCTTGGGGTATTGTGCCATTTAGTTGTCCTTCATGATCCTGAATCTCAAGCACACCTGTGTGTGTAGACACACACCTACGTACCCTGATACTCAAACAAGGCTGAGGAAGATAGTGATTATAATAAACTGCATGAGCCCCAAGGAAAAACCAAGCCACAAGCCCAGCTCTGCTGACCTGATCTCTCACCGCCTGTCAGTTATCTCCAACAAGTGACTGAGGACAAACACCACCAGAATCTCATTCTCGATGTATACGCATCTTAAGAGTGCTGTAGCACGGACAACCAAACCTTTGGTAATCAAAAGGCTACAAAACTAAAGCATTTTATGGGGAATGTGGAGTTGGAGACTGCAAACTGCAAAACAATAGGGCTTTAATGAGAACACCAGTTCAGGGGAAAAAAGCATTAATCCTTTGACATATAAGCTCTAACAATTGCGTAGTGTGTGGTGGTAGGGAGAATCTTATCTCCTGGGCATCTCCCCTAGTGACAAGTTAGCATCCTCAGAGTGCCAGCTCGCACACAAACCCACCCTGGAAGAACAGCACAGCTTCTTTGTGCACGGGGCATCCTCCCTGTGCCACATGAACTTTTTCTGACTCCTTGGAACTGCCAGCAGCCATTTCACTTGGATTCTGGCTGTGACAAAAGCAGCACTGACTTTCTGGCATCAGATGGAAAATGTAATTTTACAAAAAATTGAAAGTTGAAACCTTTCAAAAGTCAAGATCCTTCAATATGTGCCAGAGTAATTTTTGAAAGACTTTTATAAGGTCTTCAAATTCCAAGAGCACTTTCAAAATGTTTACGTTTTTCTCTTATAGTAAAATAGATGCCTTTCCATCATCTCTCACACAGACTTCACCTCATTCTCTGTTTGTTGAAGGATTTTTGTTTCACGAGTCACACATATTTCTCTATCAAATATATTAAAGTAATCTAAGTACTGAAAGAATCCTATGATATTGGAGCTAAATGGGACTCTAGAGACGGTCTAGCCCAGGGTCCACAAACAACCAGGGTGTTCATGAAAGGGCTGCAGCAAACACATGAATTTTCTATAGTATATAAAATTGTGTATGGAAATTTTTGTGAGAAGAGGATCCATAGCTATTATGAAATCATCAAAGACCAAAGAAAGATAAGAACCATTGATCCAGCCTATTATAAATAAGAAAACTGAGGCTTAGAGAAATGAAGTGACCTTCTGAAAAGTCATACCAACTACTTTGTAACTCACATCAGACTAAGAAGTCTTGTCTAGATTCATAATCCACTGCAATTTCCACTAAAACAATTGCCTATTATTTCTTCTTGCCTATAGGTAATCCACATGCCAAACTGAATTTAAAATTCCTGGATTTACTGTAAGACAGAAAAGCCAAAAAAAAATCACAAACGACAATTTTGGATTTCAAGGAAATGTTCGATTGTAGGTGTGTTGTGTTCTGTGTTACTACCACGCTATCTCTATTAGTTACCTACATTGAGGGAAATTTGGGGAATTCAATGTTGCTTAGGAAAACTTAGCTTTTTGCCCTTCTCCAAATTTCAGAACTATTTTAGAAAGATTACCCACCACTAATTATTTCCTAGAGATGTAATATGTTTTTTAAAAATAAATTCATTTACCGAGTTCTGCTATACACAATAAATTTTGGATGTAGATAAGCACGTGGATTATCAGGAAATGCATGTGTGTTAAGATTACTTGCTTACCAGAAATGTTTAAGAGGTTAAGGGGAAAAAGTATTTGTTTTTTAATTGAAGTTTTTAAGACATTTAATGTGCATTTATTTCTTCTGCACCATGCTGATTAAGGGTTCAGGTTCAAAACAGATGAATGTGGACTTAATCTTGGCCCCACCCCTTACAATCACACAAGCCCTGTGACTTTGCACAAATTACTTAATTTCTCCAAACCTCATCTTTCTCATCTGTGCAGTGGAGATAAAAATAAGAGTGACATCATAGAATTGTTTTAAAACAATAAGTTCAAGGGCTTTGCAAAGTGTATGGCACAGAGAAAGGGCTCAGTAAGGGTTAGTTCATAATTACAACAAATTTCAGATGCCAAAGATCAGACATTTAAAAATGCATAAAAAGATAAGTAAATCTATCATAGTGGGTTGAATGGTGCCCCCCACCAAATAATACATCCACATGTGACTCCCAGAACCTGTGAATTTGACCTTATTTGTAAAAATGGTCTTTGTGAATGTAATTAAATTAAGGATCTTAAAATGAGATTATCTCGGATTATCTGGATAGGTGCTAAATCTAGTAACTGTCCTTATAATATGACACACAGAGGAGAGGCACATGGCAGAAGAGGAGAGGGCTATGTGAAGATAGAGGCAAAGGCTAAAGTGATGCTGCCACAAGCCAAGGAACACCAGGAGCCACCAGAAGCTGGAAAAGGCAAAGAAGGAATCTTCCCTAGAATCTTCAGAGGAAGTGTGGGCCTGACAACACCTTGATTTTGGACTTCTGGCCTTCGGTACTGTCAAAGAATAAATCCTTTTGTTTTAAGTCACCAAGTTTGTGGTAATTTGTTATAGCAGCCACAGGAAACGAATACATCCATTATGCCTTACGTGAAATTATATGCATTATTGATACACACATAATCTACCACAGTATAAAATTGGGATTATTTTTAAGTGGATCTCACAAATAATAAAATATTTGATTTATATTTAACAAAACTAGCAAAACGTTAACCAAGGGACCTCGCTCACCTTGTAGGTTTCCTTGACTTTTAGGTCTACCTTTCCCTGGGGCTGCACCACAGTTTACACAGTACACAGAAAGTATGGGGTCATTTCAGAAACTCACCCTCTTCTCCACTCCCCTGGTTCCTGTTATCTTGTTCTTCCTCAGTGACAACAGACTTACATGAAGTGTGTCAGTCACTTGGTTTCACAACAAAGAGGGGAACAAGCAGTCAGTCAGACCCAGGGATGAATCCATCAACCAAGTTCAAGTGGCAAGCTAAGGAAAGGAAGGCCCAACAAAGGCACATGCTGATTAAGTCCTGCAGATGGAATTGTTCTTCTGCCTATTTTAATGTTTCAGAATACTAAGAGTGGTGCTCAGAAGAAGAAAAAAAAAGTGTAAGCAATTCAATTTCACTCTATTGCAAGTAGGTTAAATAATAATCTCTCCAAGAATGTTTACTGCCTATAAAATGGCATTGCCCAAACAGTACTCAGAAACGCCACCTCAATATCCTCTTCAACTGTCCTTCAACTAAGGTAAAAAAAAAAAAAAAAAAAGAAAAAAGAACATTTCCTTTCAGACATGTATGCTGAGGTGAAGACTTTTCAGTGAAAATGGTCAAACCCGTTTTGTCACCTGCCCTAATGACAATGTGATCAAATGCATGGCCAATCAGATCATGTTGGTGCTTGGCTCCTCAGATGCCTTTGATGGAGTCTGTGTCCCTGCCCCCCAGCTTCTGTCTTCTTCAGTCCCAGGTTGCCAGTTACAAATGTAACCATCTCCAGGGGAGTACTACCCTTCCGAATCCAGAGCTGCTTCACTTCCCATGCTAACGCTAGAAGCTCCTGGGGGTCTACAAGAGCTCCTCCCTCTACCCTCACCTCCCACCCACCCAACAGTCAGCAGCCAGTCACTTGCCCCATGTCACAGAACATCCTTCAGTTCAGGCCTATATTAGTCATGTGGAATGTCACATGACTACAGAGCAATGTTCCTGCACCTGCACATCTAATTACCCTAGGAGGCTTTTGGGTATTTTAATAGAAATAGGTGATTAATAGATAGGTAGATAGGCTGGATGCAGTGGCTCATTCCTGTAATTGCAGCACTTTGAGAGGCCAAGGCAGGCAGCTCACCTGAGCTCATGACTTCGAGACAAGACTGGGCCACATGGCAAAACTTCATCTCTACAAAGGACACAAAAAATTAGCCTGGCATGGTGGTATGCCTATAGTCCCAACTATTTGGGAGGTTGAGGTGGGAAGATTTCTTGAACTCCAGAGGTTGAGGCTACAGCGAGCCATGATCAGGCCACTGCACTCCAGCCTGGACAGCAAAACTGTCTCAAAAAATAATAACAAGTAGATAGATTAGAGAGAGAGAGACATACAGACAGACATTTATCTTTGATTATATAAAATATTTGTCCTCTGATAGTAAATTTCATCCTTAAAGCAGACGAAAGCCTGATGAACAAGGTGATGGACTAAGAAAGCCAAGTAACCCTGTCTTGGTCCAAAAAGGGCTTAAGTGAGAAAAAAAATTAGATAGATTATCTTATGTGGCTTATAAACTAGCTCTGAGAAACACTACAAAACAAACATTCAGAACATTCCAGACAATCACAGGACCCCCAGGACTTCAACACTTTTCTTGCTAAGTGTCTGTTAAAAAGTCTGTATCCTTGATTCTCAGCCACATTTTGTGTGGGTCATGTTAACATGCAGACCAAATCTATATGCCATTCTCAGGAGAATGCACTCGATGAAGAAGGCTCCTTAAAAGTCTTCTCCTGTAGTTAAAAAAACAAACAACAACAAAAAACAGAGTTCTCAGTCCTTGTTGCTTTTTGGTCAATAGAACCATGTGGTTTCAAATCAGGAAGGAAATTGCCAATGGGATCAAAATAGTATGGGAGACAGATAAGAGTGGGATAAAGAGAAAAAAAAAATTACCCTCTGAGAGAACAGCAGGCAGAGAGAATAAAGTAGATATTGGAGAAAGAGGTAACAGAAGAGAACAAGCACCAAGCACTGGACAAAGTCAGGAGTCCTGGGTTCAAATTCTGAAATTCTGTCCTACTAATTTATTCAAGTCATTTCTCCGACCTGAGCCTAGATTCCTCACCTGCACAGTGAGCATAATAACACTCACTCTCAGGGCCCTGAGGATCAGTTGAGATAAGGAATGTATAAATGTTAGTGAACTGTAAGCACCAGGAAATGTTAAATTTTTTTCATTATGATTAAAAAGTAATATTGTTTGAGTATGTGTAGCCATCCCTACCCCCATGCCAATGCTACCGCCTACCTGACAAGGAGAATTCCCCCTTCTGTTGTTCTCCTTCGCATGCCCTGCTCCAGTATCTGTTTAAACACCTTCTGTGAAGAGTTCATCTTCCCCCAACTAGTTCCCTGAGCTTTTTGGATGAAGAACTGGGGGGGGGGGGGGGGGGGGGGGGCGGGGAGTAGAGAAAAGATAAGCAAGAAGAAGAAAAAAAAAAGAAAGAAAAATGACTAAAGGCAATTTAAATAACAAAGTACTGAAAGTAAGTGAGAGAGAGAGAGAGAGAGAGAGAGAGAAAGATGTTGGAGGTAGAGGAATTTCTAAGTGATTTGAGGGGAGAGGCACCGGAATGATTGTAAAATGAGAGGGTTGATTGAAAAGAGCTGCTATGGACTGTTGTATTTTGGTCTTACCGCAGATTTCCAAAATTCAAATAGAGAAGAGAATTCCTTTTTAATTAGCTTTGGCTTTGAAAATATGACCCTTGAACAAGATGTGGCTTCCAGACTGAGCCAGGTGGAAACCTAGATTTATAAGGGTTATAAACTATAGCTAGTTGGACTGAGCAGTTTGAACTTATCAAGGTATAAACATGAAATTCTTTTATTTTTCCTGTAACTACTACCAACTGTGATCACCAAACCTCCCAATTTTTCCTACATATTGGTGGACATCCTTAATGATACTTCATCCTGATTCCGTAACTTTACAATCACTTTCCATTTAAAAAAAAAGAAATCCCTTTGGGTTACTAAGAGATAGTCTGTACTACTTAAGAACTTGTGTTCAATTCAGAGTTTTCCCACTGCCCCCATACACTGCAGTAGTCTGCAGACAATATTATCTGCTCTGTCTTTCCTATATCTCCTTCTTCCTTACGCTTATTCTTCTTTTGTCTCCACGGGAAGGAGGAAGAGAAAAGAGTTATTTCCTTTCGTGGCTGCTGTGGCAAATTGGCTGTCTTCTTCATTGTTGGCCAAATGCACTATTTCCTTACATGAACATCCCCCAACTGGGGCTGTTCCTGGATTAGATGCCTGATCTGTCTCATGGTCCACATAGTCCATGTGCTCAGTGAGGCAGAGAGAGGTCTCCTTTGGCCCCATTAAGGAACTGGGGGAATCCATCCCTACCATTCTCCCTTCCTTAGTGGTTCCTGAAAAAAATCCAACTGTATCTTCCACTGACACCCAGCAGCTGCTCTCTAATGCATGAGTCTCTCTGCCTCACACTGCAGAGATCCCCCAAAAGAAGCCTCTAATATGATCTATTCTCTGTATTTCCAGTTCTAAGATCTGTAGTTGTGATGATCTATCTTCAGTATCACTGAGAAATTAGGAACTCAAGAAGGCAATTCATTTCCTCCCTCAGCACCATCATACCATCTCCCTGCTCTACTCTGCCCCTGTGCTTTTCCTTCACTTAGTATGGGGGAAGATCAGCAGCTCCAGTGGGTTGGCTGGTACCCAGACCAGGAACAAGATGCTAGTTCCTTTCTCTCTCTCACCTTCTGAAAAATAGACCAGGTGAATACCTGCCCACCAGAGAGGACAGATGAGTGTCTTCGTCCATCTGTGCTGCTTTAACAAAATACCTCAGACTGGGTAATTTATAAACAATAGATAAGGGCTGCTCCCTGCTTCCAAGATGGCACCTTGTTGCTGCATCCTCCAGAGGGGACAAACACTGTGTACTCACATGGCAAAGGGACAGAAGGGCAAGAGGGGCCTAAACTAGTTCTCCCCAGCCTTTATAAGGCACTAATTTGTTCATGACAGCGGAGCAAACTACATTTCCCTACTCGTTTGCCAGGTGGCTTATGATTACAGAAAGAAAGAAGGAGGGAAGAAGAAACTTAGCTCTCGGGCTTCCAGCTCCAGTCTGCATCACTCCAGCAGTAAAGGACAGCTATGGTTCCGAATTCCTGATTCTTTTGGCACTCATGTTATCAGCCTTATCACACTCCCTCAGAAGTACTCGTAGCAGCCATACTAGTGCTCCATTCCACCCCCATGATTCTAGTATCAGCTGGCCTTCCCCTTTTGGCTGTCTGAGTGCCAATCAAGCCTTCCCACCTGCACTGTTGGCTGTGCCCTCCTAAAGCTCAGAGCACCAACCAGCCATGCCTCCCCTAGAGATCTGAGCACCAGGCTCTCAAATCTCCCTTTCAAGACTTAACCACCCGCCCTGCAGAGGCTTCTCCTCCAAGCTTCCAACTTCTGGTAACATTTCCTCTTTCCTCTCCAGTAATGCCTGAGTTTCATCCCCAGAGATCCTTGGTCTTAGGTATGGCCTGGGCATCAGGATTTTTAAACACACTATTATGCAGCCAAGGTGGTGAACCATTGCAACGGGCATTGTACAAATAATGAGAAAAGTTTACACAGATGTATCCACATTTTATCACACTGGCTCTCTAAGACCATCAGCACATTTGCAAAAATGTAGACCACAGGTAAGGTAGAAGCAAGGATGGCTGTGTAATTAATTAACCCTTGAAGTCAGAAGTTAGCTAATGAAATTGCACATGCCCAACACTAACTTAGGGACTATGCAAGACACAAAGAAGTAAAAGACATGGTTTCTGATCATAGTAGTACTGTAATTTAGTTAGAAAAGTCAATATTAATACTCACAAAGAAAGTAAAGAACTATGCAGAGACAATAAGGAGATACTTTATTACATAACACAACAAGGGTAGTTTGATTTACCTCTCTGCTCCTCACGCCTCATCACAACAGGTGAACACACTTGCTTCCACCTACAGGGCTCAAATTAGACTGCAGGTGCTCTGCATCAGAATCACCACGGTTCTCTTTAAGATTCTCAAACCCCATTCCATTGTCTCAGTGAGGCCTAGAAATCTGCATTTTAACATACTCTGTCAGGCACCATGGTTCATGCCTGTAATCCCAGCACTTTGGGAGGCTGAGGCGGGTGGATCTCTTGAGCTCAGGAGTTCAAGACCAGCCTGGGCAACATGGCGAGACCCCCGTCTCTAAATAAATAAATAAATAAATAAATAAATAAATGAAAATAAAAAATAAAAAAAACACACTCTCCAGGTGATGCTGATAGATGTAGTTTCCAATCATACATAGAAAATAAAACTAGTTTAATAATTTACTTCATGCCATTTTTCTTTAGCAATCAGTGCCCTGTATCTGTATCTGGGGTCCAGGCATTTGGCATCCCACCCCATTACTCCTCCTCCTTGCCTGAGCTCCTGAGTTTCTCATAGCAAACCATTTTACTGGCTGCAGTACCAAACCACTTCTGCAAGACTTGACCAAGAATTCTACACTGATCCCAGCTCTAACCTCTGCCCTCAGTACTGCTGACCTTGGATTCTTCCAAGCCCACAATCCCCTAGAGCATCCTGTATGCCTCTCACCTGCTTACCTTCCAGCCAGCCTAGCCTCCATGTGCCTAGTCTTGCCTCAGGCTCACAGCAAGGCTTCTTCCTGCCATATGGGCTAACAACATCTGAGCCGCCCTTTCTGGAAAGTGGGCCTATGTCTGCACCTTGCAGTTTGGAACACAGTGAAGTTTAATTGGCCATCATGGCAACCCAAACCCATAATCTTAGGTTCGTCAATTAAGAGCTCCAAGTTAATCGGCTAAAAGTAGGAAAGCATGTTCGATAATATAATAGAAATGGCCAAATTTTGCCTCCTCCCTGTTGTGGGGAGGGGGGGCAGTAGAAATTGCTTATAGGCTTCATGCAGTTCTAAATAATAACAATACATGGGTATGGCAGTTCGTGCTTCACGAAACCTCTCGTGCATTTCACCTCTGTTGATTCCTTCAACAATTTTGTAGGGGAGGCCATGCTGCTATTTTCATCGCCACTTTGTGACTGAGGAAACTGAGGCCCCATGGCTACCTTTGGAAGACTTAAGACCCTCCAGAGGGCCCTTGGGTGATCAACTGGCATTCATCTGGGTCCATATAGCTCTACAGCAAGAATGAGGAGCACCAAGCATATGCCAGACATTTTATACATATTATCCTTCTCTGTGCCCCCCTTCCCCAGCTCATTTCTCTCCAGCCACACTGACTTCCCTGGTGTTCCTGCAACATGGCGGGCACCTCCTGCCTCAGGGCTGTTACCCTTGCTAGCCTCTGTGCTTGAGATGATCTTTCTGCAGGTATCTGCATGGCTGGGTCCCTTCCTTCTTCTTTCTTTCCTTCCTTCTTCCTGTCTTTAGTCAAATATCTCATTCTCTGTGAAGACTTCCCTAACCAACCTAGTTAATTAAAATCCAAACTCTCCACCACCAATCCCTACCTTTTCCCTACTGTCTGTTTCTCCATAGCATCTATTACCATCTGACATACTTATTTATGTACTTTATTGTCTATCTCCTGCACAATAGCATTTAAACTTCATAAGCACAGATTCTTATCCAGTTTGTTCACTGCACAGAGTAGGCAGTCAATAAGCATTTGTTGAATGAATAAATTATATCATCTAGCCCTCAGCATCCCTGAAAAATAAGTGTTATTAGTTCTACTTTAGAGATGAGGAAACTAAGATGAAGAGAATTTAAGTAACTCGCCCTAAATCTAGAGCTGCCAGACCTAGCAAATAAAAATACAATATGCTCAACTAAATTTGAACATCAGATGAACAACAAATAAAAATTTTTAGTATAAGTATGTTCGATACAATATTTTAGACATAACTTACACTAAAAAAATGCATTGTTTATCTAAAATTTAACCTGCCAACCCTATAATTTATCTGTAGCTCTACTTTAATCACACTATAAGCAAGAGACAGAGCTGAGAATCTCACCCACGTTTCTACGACCCCAAATTCCTGCCACAGTCTCTCATTCTGAAAAAAAGAAAGTCACGCAAACACAGGCCCATCCATCCTCACAAAGATCACCGATGAAGAAATCAGCTCTACAGGCCTTGCCAAAAGTTTTGGTTGTAGTCTCTGATACAGCGGTACCTATTCAACAGAGGAAAAAAAGCCCATTTTATCCTCCTGGGCTGTCAGTCTTAGAGCTTTCATAAGCATTAAATTAATTTAAAAATCTAGAGCTTCTCAATGGAATTACAGTCCTCTAATTCAGTTGCCAGTTACTTATTCTGTATTAATAATCCCGTTCTATGATCGGCCATTGGATATAGAGGAGTTGATCTCATAAAACGTTAAAGTAAACCGGTTTCATTCCCAAGAGGACCCAGTGTGACAGAACATATTACAGAAGATTGACAAGAAAATATTTGGGGAGCCAGGACATTCTCTGGAGCAGCATAAGATATTTCAATGACTGATTTGGAGTGAGGTGATACTTCAAAGAAAAGAATGGCTGGCATAAAGAAACTTTTCTGTGAATAATATCCCTCAACCAATCATGTAGGGAAAGTAACTAAATCTAATGATGTTTAGCTTCATCATCCCTCATTTAGATTTTCATTAGCAAATATTTTTCCTCACCATTACCAGAAAGCATCATTTTCTAAATAGGAGGCTGGTGATAAACATGAGGTATTCAAATCTTAGAAAAAGCAGAGTTTAGACCTCATGATCTTTTGAGTAACTTTAGGGTCTTAGAGTGTTTCTAGGACTTAGACCTAGTAACACTACAAGGCCGTAGACTTGCTCTAACCAGTGTGTTTAATAAATCACAAACCTCTCTGCAGACCCAGCTGAACTCGGATTGATGCACAGAGGACTTGGGAAGTCATTCTGCACATCAAGCAGAAGGTGGGGTGGCCCACAAGGCACCTTCTATAGAATTAATCACATCTTGCTTTTTATGAGCCCACAAATTAGTTCTACAGATGCTGGTTTACTGTGAAGACCTTTGAGTGATTCCTCAAGGTAACTTACAAGTTCAGAACCTCTCATAAACTATATTTTATTAATTCTTAGAACATTCCCATGACATATAGAAGATGCAGTAGCTCTCATTATCTTCCTATCATATTTTCCTCGACTTCTAAAAGCATGCATGCACACAGACACACACACACACACCCCACATGGTTACATGCAAAACCCATATTAACCCGTCTAAGCTTTTATCCCCCTGGTAGGGTGATTATTCAGGGATGGGCATGTGACCAGGGATGGACCAATCAGAGCCTTTCCCTGGGGTAATTCTAATTGACACTACCGAGGGAGGCCTCTTGCCTCTTAGGTCTCAGAGCTAGAAGGATATGAACCCAAGGCTAATGATAATCATAATTTTTGCCATATAAAGACAGCTATCTGCCACAGAAGAGAGTGAAACCAAGCAAAGGCAACCTGGACACAGAAAGAGAGTGCATGGCAGAACCGAGTCCCCTGGGCAAGTCCCAGGCTCCAAAGTTGCCCAGTTCCTACTCAAGCTCTGGATTCAGGCTCTGTTAGCTGATCCTGCATCCTTCCAATGGAGCCCTTTCTTTTTTTTTTTTTTTAACTTAAACTAGTCTGAGCTGAATTTCTCTCCCTTGCAATTAGAAGAATCCAGACTTACATATAGTGAGAAAATATTATTTCCATTTTACAAATTAAAAATAAAACCTAAGGCACCAAAGGTTATGTGGCTTGGCCTTATCTGTGAAAATAATGTTAGACTTTGAAAGTGCTGCTACCCGTTTGAAAACGAAGGCTTACAACACACCTCTCCTATAGCAGCGACTTTCAGAGAGTTTGCAATTCACTGTAAGAAATACATTTTATGCTATAATCCAGTATATACATATGTGTGTGTATGAAACAAAAATTTCACGCAATAGTTGCCCTTATTAAGTGTGATGCACTCTTTTATTTTCTATTATATTTCACTTTTTAAAATGTTGTTTGTTACCCACTAAATTGATTTTACCTCCCACTAAACTGATTTCACAACCCACTAGTGGGTCCAAAATTGTAACTGTTTAAAAATGTGTACTATATCCCTTTTCACAATATAATGCTAATTAAATAAACTTTCTCCCCACTGTAAGTTTCCCTTAAGTGAAATTCAAGAATATGTGAATTTATTTCTGTATTCATTTGGTTTGAGCATATGTAAATTCCAAGTCATCCTACTAGAAACGATTAGAAAAACAGAGATTTGGAGGATAGAAAGAGAAAGAGGAAAAGCAGTAGAGCCTAAAAATAGGATTTTGCCATCAAGTTAGCAGAGAGATAAAGGGACGGAGTTTATACAATGCCAACCTTGCCTGAAGTCACCTCCTATGTCTATCCTTTTCCATTTAGTTACTGAAAAGGCATCATAAGTTTAACATATCCAAATCAGAGTTTTTGGTTTTCCTCCTCCTTCTCCCCTTGTCTTCTGAACTCACTGTGGCACCACTATTGAGCAGAATATTCAAGCCAAAAGGCACCTCCCCCAAAGTTCTGCCTTCAAAACATATCCAAAATCCCATCAGCACTTCCACTGAGAGTGCCTACATTGGGGCCATAACCCTTTTTCCACTTTGACTTCTACCATAGCCTCCTATGCTCGCCCCCAATCCACCTGCATTAGTCCATTTTCATGCTGCTATAAAGAACTGCCCGAGACTGGGTAATTTATAAAGGAAAGAGGTTTAATCGACTCATGGTTTTGCATTGCTGAGGAGGCCTCAGGAAACACAATCATGGTGGAAGGTGAAGGGGAAGCAAAGACCTTCTTCACAGGGTGGCAGGAAAGGCAGAGAAGAGCAAGCAAGAGCAGGGAAAACTGCCTTATAAAACCACCAGATCTCATGAAAACTCACTCACTATGATGAGAACAGCATGGGGGAAACCACTCCCATGATCCAGTCACCTCTCACCAGTCCCTCCTTCAACACGTGGGGATTATGGGGATTACAATTCGAGATGAGATTTGGGTGGGGACACAGCCAAACCATATCACCACCATGCTGCCACAATCTAGTCTCTATGGAGCTGCCAGAGTAATCCTTCAAAAATCTAATTTAGATCATGTCACTCTCCACTTAAAACCCTCCAAAGTCTTCCCCTTCACATTTAAAACAGAACCCAACCATCTTCCCATGGCTCCCTCTTATGTCTCCAAACTCAATTTCCTCAGTTCTCTTCATCATGCTTCAACCATCTTGCTCTTCTTTAAATATACCAGTGATTCCTACCTCCAGACTTTTATAATTCCTATTCTTTTTAACTAAGACACCCTTTCCCCAGATCTCACTGCCCTCAGGTCTCTGCTTAAATTTCCTGTCCTGGAAGAAGCCCTCCTGAGCACCTCACCTAAAGCAGCCCCTGCCACTAAGAGTTCTCTGTCCTCTCCCCATTTTAGGATCCTTCGTTGCACTTATCACTACCTTCAATTATACAATGTGTTTGTTTGTTCATCATCTGTCTCTCTCACTAGAATGTAACTTCTGTGAAGGCAAGTGTTGGCTGTGAATCCCTCAAGAAACCATCAAATTTAGCTGTTGATCAAGCAAAACCGAGGATATTGCATACCAGTGCCTTAACAAAAACTTAGTAGCATCTCAGAAGGGAGAAGTAAGGGCAGGATATTTTAAGGCTTGGTGATTCCATTTAAGACAGGTATTTCAACTATAAATATAATTATTATTATTATTATACTTTAAGTTCTGGGATACATGTGCAGAACATTCAGGTTTGTTACATAGGTATACACGTGCGATCAACCCGTCATCTACATTAGGTATTTCCCCTAATGCTATTCTTCCCCTAGCCCCCCACCCACTGACAGGCCCTGGTGTGTGATGTTACCCTCCCTGTGTCCGTGTGTTCTCATTGTTCAACTCCCACTTATGAGTGAGAACATATGGTGTTTGTTTTTTCTGCTCCTGTGTTAATTTGCTGAGAATTATGGCTTCCAGCTTCATCCATGTCCCTGAAAGGACATGAACTCATCCTTTTCTATGGCTGCATAGTATTCCATGGTGTATATGTGCCACATTTTCTTTATCCAGTCTATCATTGATGGGCATTTGGGTTTGTTCCAAGTATTTGCTATTGTGAATGGTGCTGCAATAAACATACATCTGCATGTGTCTTTATAGTAGAATGATTTATAATCCCTTGGGTATATACAGAGTAATGGGATTGCTGAGTCAAATGGTATTTCTGGTTCTAGATCCTTGCCACACTGTAAGACAGGTATTTCTTTTTTTTTTTTTTTTTTTTTTTTTGAGACAGGGTTTGGCTCTGTTGCCCAGGCTAGAGTGCAGTGGCACAATCTCAGCTCACTGCAATCTCCACCTCCCAGGCTCAAGTCATTCTCCACCTCAGCCTCTTGAGTAGCTGTGACTACAGGCACACCTTGTCATGCCTGGCTAATTTTTGTATTTTTTGTATAAGTGGGGTTTCACCATGTTGCCCAGGTTGATCTCGAACTCCTGAGCTCAAGAGATCCACCCGGCCTCCCAAAGTGCTGGGATTGCAGGCTTGAGACACCATGCCCAGCCAAGACAGGTATTCAGTGGAGGGATCCTGATTGAAATTTAGTCATTTGTGATATAATAGTTTAGGATTAGTGGACACAGTGGACAAAGGTTTCAAAGTGGTCTTAAAGAGTAAACAGTCATTTGATAACCTAGTTCAATATTGTTCAGGGAAGGCCTATTATTATTCTTTTTTTTTTTTTTTTTTTTTTTTTGAGACGGAGTCTCGCTCTGTCGCCCAGGCTGGAGTGCAGTGGCGTGATCTCGGCTCACTGCAAGCTCCACCTCCTGGGTTCACGCCATTCTCCTGCCTCAGCCTCCCAAGTAGCTGGGACTACAGGCACCCGCCACCACGCCCGGCTAATTTTTAGTATTTTTAGTAGAGACGGGGTTTCACCGTGTTAGCCAGGATGGTCTCGATCTCCTGACCTCGTGATCCACCCGCCTCGGCCTCCCAAAGTGCTGGGATTACAGGCGTGAGCCACCGCGCCCGGCCGGCCTATTATTATTCTGATGAGACCTAGTTTATTGGCTTATTATTCAGGAAAAATAATGAATTTTTAGAAGTTCTGGAAACAATCCATTTATTTGCAAGTTTATCTTCTGGACAAAAATTTTCTGGACTAGTAAATTCTTGTTAATGCAGTCTTAGTTTTTAATCCTAGTAAGTCGTGTGACTGTATATGATTTCAGTTCTCACAGGGAACTTCTTTGTCTAAGTTAGTAACATAAAGTGTTTAGAATCATGCCTGGCACATAATAGGCACTCAATAAATATTTATTGTTGTTGTTCTGTAGTTGTTGTTGCTAACACTCTAGTGGAAAGTTCCTGTCAGGCACACAATAAGTATTTGCTAATTAACTATTAACAGTTGGAAGGACAGAAGACGGAGCTAAATCAAATGTGTAAGATAGAGCACCTCAATGGAAGGGTCCTGCTGTCTCCTTATGGGTTCTGACATGGAGTTATTTGGGCAGGGGTATCAGAAAGAGTGTCGGAGAAATTATCTGCCACAGCGAGCCGAGTGGATTAAATAGGGAATCTTCAAAGCTTTCCCCTCATCAGGCATCTTTGTGCTGTGGACCATGATGGGACCCCCAAGATGGAATCAAAAGTTAAAAACATAAAAAGGCAAAACTGTTGAATTCTCCAATAGGAGACTGTATGCGGGATGACTGGTTCCTTCAATACACCTGCAACAAAGCAAACAAGTTTCCACAGTCTCATTAAAACTTCAGTGGAGAGTCTGCAAGTTTTCTATTAAGCAAGGATGGTGAATGGAAATTGATTTTGCACTAATAATGTAAGGTGTGTAAAATGCTATACATAAGGTCAAAGTATAATTTTTATAGTTGAAAACATGACTCTCATACAAACATAAAATGAACACCTGTCAAAGATTTATTAACTCATTAATGAGGGAGGCAGTATGAAAAATCTACTTCAGATAGCATTTTGAGGAATGGGGTATTTATAGGCGTTTAAAAAGAAACGTTAGAATTATATTGCTAGGTTGGATACAAAACTGATTAATGTTCCACAGGGCAGTAAAAGCCATAACCTTTGGGGTTATCTTTGCTACTGGACAGAAATTATTTGCATCTCTGCCATACAAAATCTCCAAGTTAACACGTAACTTCACAGAGCTTGAGCCCATAATTAATAGTAAATAGCAAAATCAAGCAAAGGTACATCCCCCAATATAATTAATTAACCTTAGGTGGCCTCGTTAGACAATGCCCTTGTAGGACATTGAAAGGACATGCCTTATTTCCAAGCTTTGGAGAATTTTTCTTAACAATATTCTCATTTTAATTTGTGTAATTTACAGATGCTTTCATAGATTCTCTCAATCCTGATCCCCAACTCTATAGTGCCCATAAAGTCATGGTTTTTGGCCACAAATTCTATTATGGAGGAGAAGTGGGTTTTTTGTTTTGTTTTGTTTTGTTTGGTCCATGTTTTGTTATTTCCCAGGAATGTCACCCTCATGATAGAAAAGGATCATGGCACTTGTGTTTCCCTCCTTCCCCGGACTGCAGGCTTCTCAAGGATATGACCAGGTCAGTTCAAAAACTTCAACATTTCCTTCCTCAGCTACAAATTTCTACCATCTAGAGATGTTTGACACATACTGGGAACACAATAATGATACCTAGATAAATGAATGAATGTAACTAAAGGAAAAAATGTTATTGTTAATCAGGAAACAGTTATGAGGTAATGTAACAGTTTAACACACAGGTCCAGCCATGAAACAGTTACACAGGAAAGCTACAGTTCAGCTGGCTGAACCTGGCTGAGCCCCAGAGTTGCAGGAGGACACGGTTCTTTTAGGACAAATCAGCCTGTAAGGAATGGGCTTTAGGGTAAGGCAAAGATTGCTACAATCAGCATTTAGCCCAGAAGATACTTTCTTCTGCTACCTCAAACAACTGAGATCTGTAAAATCCCAACCACCACACTTACGGAAGGATCCTAAAAGAGAGCTGCAATGGAGAACTGATTCTCCTGGGGTTTTATTTTTGTTTTTCTGTCATAAAAGAATTTGCTCAATAACTATAAAGAACAGAAACTGTAATAGAATCTGTGTGTATGTTATACTTTTTCAAGGTTTATTTAAGAATTTGAGGTGGATTAAAGCAAAAGATAATCCCCAAAAAGGTATTTTTAATAGAAATAAGTGGTGTCAAAAAGTGAAGAAGGTGTGGTCCTGTACTGGAAACCTAGCACTAAGCATCCTGGTAGCCAAAGCTAGAAGGAAAATTTTACAACTTACCCAAACCTTATTTTCTAATAAGGAAACATACCAGAAGAGAGAAATGTTTCACTAGCATTGAATTATATGAAGAATGTATTTTACAAACCCTTATATAAGGACACTAGATAGGTCAAACCCTTTAACACGGGTGTTACAAAACTTGAATTTATGCTCTTTATATTTCTGTGTTTTTAATTGCTTACTAAAAGCTAAGGCCATAATATTATATCATATAACACAATGTCCTGATATGTTGCATTTGGGTGGCCTAACCAGATATAAGGGGATAGCTTAGAGATTCTGCAGACAAGTTAGCAGATCTTTTGGTTTATCCACTTCAGACATCAATTACTTGATCTGCACTCTGACCAAGGTGGCCAATTCAAGACTGAGATGTGTTTATATCTCAGTACTCTATGCATTCTCTGTGTCCAGCATGGTGACTGACACATAATAGGTGCCCAATAACTACTTGACAAACAGCATTAGTGAGTGTTAAACAGCGCTTTGTAATGGAGAGTGGCTAGAAAACTGTGCAGCAGCAAAGGTGGGCTTGAAGAAAAGGACTCCTATTCTAATCTGGATAGGAGTGTCACTTTTTCTCTGCCTGTGTTAGTGTATCTAATACTTCTCTTCTGGCTCAGACTCATAAAATGATACCTTTATCCATAATTTTAGCAAAATATGGAAGCTAACTGTTCAAAACCTGCATATAGTTTATTCCTTATTAGGAGCTTAGTTCTTGTCAACAAACCCTTTGCCATTCTTCTGGTAAGTAGTGAAAGGACTTTTTCTTTGACTATACCTGGGAGTTCAATGGATGTCCCTACAGTATTCTGGCACCCTTACTGGTGGAATGGGTAACAAGGGCTTATAGCATTAGGATCCTTATTCAGGAAACTCTGATAATACCAAGGTCCAGGTGATGTCAGTCACCGAGTTCATAAAATGATCGGTTGGACAATCAAAACAGCTAGCTATCCTGGGAGTTCCTTGTGCTTTCCCTAATCCAATTCATCTTGTACATGCATGCAGACTGAGTTTCTGAAATATCACTTTGATCATTTTGGTCAAAAACATTCCACATGGGGATATTAAAAACAAACAAAACAAGAGAGTTGGAAACAGGAGGGCAGTGAGGAGGACATCCTTCAGGGACCACCTACCATTACTGTCTATGGCCAGGCTAAACAGCCAGTAAACTTCTGGACCACAGATGGATTAGAACACAGGCCAAACCCTTCGGGGCAGGAAATCGCGGTTCTGAAAAACACACTCTGGTGTGCATCCTCCTGCTCTACCTTTTTCTCAAACATTCTGGAGAGGCAAAAAAGGCAGAGTCTTCCTGGGAGTGTATCAGTGCGATGAACACACCAATGGCAAAAATGCCATTTGTAGAGCAATTTATAGTATCGGATATAATTACCACTTCATTCTCACAACAACCCACCTTGTAGACATTAAGACACTGATCTAAAGCAATGTGTCCCAAACTGTCCCTGCTGATGGACCACTTTATTTTTCTGTTTCCACACTAGCCTAAGAAGTGTACTAGAAAGCCCCTTAGACAAATTCCCTCTCTTTCTCTTTCTCTCTCTCTCTCACCTATCTTTCTCTCTCAGCATTCTGAGACAAGCCATTCATACAAGAAACATAAAATGCCTAATTATTTTTTCAGAGGGGTATAAGAATATACAGCAGTGCCCCCTTATCCGTGGTTTCACTCACTGAGGTTTCAGCTACTCATGATAAAGTGCCATGAGTCCAAATATATTATATGCAAAATTCCAGAAATAAGCAATTCATACGTTTTAAATTGCATGCCATTCTGAGTAGCATGATGAAATCTTACACCATTCTACTCTGCCCCAACCTGGACATGAAGCATCCCGTTCTCCAGTGTGTCCACACAGTATATGCCACCCGCCTTCGTAGCTGAGTCACTCAGTAGCTGGCTCAGTTATCAGACTGACAAATTACAAAAGAAGGCAAGGATAGTACAATAATATATTTGAGATAGACCACATTCACGTAATATTTATTATAGTGTATTGTTATAATTTTTCTACTTTATTACTAGTTGTTGTTAATCTCTTACTGTGCCTAATGTATAAATTAAACTTTATCAAAGTATGTATAGGAAACAACATAGTACATATAGGATTCAGTACTATTTGCAGTTTCAGGCATCCACTGGGAGTCTTGGAATGTATCCTCTATGGATGCAGGGGGACTACTGTATCAATAAATCACATGGGATTGTGACATAAATGCAGCTTGTATATCATGTGTTTCATTGAGTTTATATATATAAATATATATAAGTTCCTATATATTTATATATATTTACATAAACATATAAAATATATAGTCCATAATATATATTATATAAATTATATATATAGATATATATATTCCATAAGTATATGTCATATATATTTATATATAAATAAATTTATGAATGTATATATATGTATATGTATGATTAAGGAAAGGCCAGTCCTCGGCACACAGGTGATTTGGTTTCTAGGAATATATTAACAGTTTATTCTGATTACCACTCTACTGATCATCGTAGAGATTGTGAACTTATTTAAAAGCATTACCCACTTAGGTCCAAGGCAATTTCCAAACAAAAGCACCCCTCCATTCCAAACAGAACTCCGGTGCCTCCTCCTGCTTTGAGTCTGAGATACCATGGCCCTTTTCAATTTTATGCCATGAGCAGAAAAGTTCTTATGTTCCCATCCATTCCAAAGGTCATCCAAGCCATTCAGCATGTTTTCCTTCAGCAGGTGGAAGAGCCAGGGTGTGCCTCCTAACGCAATGGTTACTTCTAACCCACATTTGAACAATTCTCCTCTTTTCACCAAAGCTGTTTTCTCATTGTCCTGGGCTAGTTTATATTTATGATATCTGAACAATGGAATGTGAATAGGAGAGATACATGTTTCACCTCCTGACTGGCACCATAAACCTCTCTATGCCTAGTCATTCATATCATTCTCCTCCAGCAGCCTCAGAAGCCATGTGTTGAAGATGAAGGAACCACAAACTAGAGAACCCAAAACCCCTGAATCTGTGGGTTTTGGCCACATTCACATGGGATTGGGCCATTGAGATTTGGGGGTTTGTCTGTAATAGTGGTTAATGCTACCTTTGTCTGGTATAGCAGCTGATGGTACCTTAACTAATACGCCTTCATAATCAAGGGTAGTAGTTATTTTCCCCATCATTGTGCAAGGTTGGCCAGTTATTTGGAACTCCTTTATAAATCAGTTCTTGTCATGATCCACTCAATGGGTCTGCTCTGTATCTATTCGCTCATTTAAAAAATTATAAATTGAGCACCTACTATGTGTCTTCACTGGGCACAAGTATGATATCTAAAGGTCCCTTAAACTGAGACCCAAGAGGGACAATTCTTCAAATTTGATTCTATGGTAACTAGGTTATATCTATAATTATTAAAAAGAATACACCTGTTGACTCTCTAATGCTTGCCCCATTCCTCCTCACTACCCACCTGCCTCCACCCTTACATCCCCCTATGTGCCAAAGTGGAGATGCAGCTTCAGGCTGCATGATTTGGAAGACAGAAAAAAAGTTCCCTGGGAGGTTGTCTTGCTCACTGTCAATTCAGATTCACAATTTACAGGGACTTTGATCAGGGAAGAAGCCATTTCCATTGTGCTCATGACAACAGAAACACAAGGAATGGAAATGGTTTGTCTTTGTAAAATTAAGAGATTTAGATTCCTTTTTAATGTGATACACCATGTAACTCCCTCTTCTGGGTCCTCAAGAGACACTCGCTAAACCTCAGGATTACTTTTTAAGGTTCTTTGAAGTCTGGTTTGTTTCTCATTCATGCATCTCAGCACTGAGACAGGCCTTAAGGGAGGAGCAAAGGGGCCCAGATTCTTATAATATGTCTGAATATGTTCTCATAATAAATGTAGAATTGACATGTGCACCTTATTCAAGATTCAACCCACAAAGAGGCCTGTTCCACCTCTGTCATGTTTCATCACGCATTTGCCTCCTAGCTGGATATTTTGCAGTCTTTGCGGAAAGTTTAACTGTTTAAACCTTCTTCCCGAGCTGAGGCAGCTCCCTGGCATACTATCACATTTGTTTACTTGAAATGGAAAGTTGGGATTTGCAAGCCTATTTTGATTTGATTTTTTATAAGTAAAAAATTAAACTTAGATGAACATAACCCAGTATATTTTATTCTTTCCTGCTCCTCACATCCAACCTGTGGTCCCGTTTCTCCAAGGAAAGATTCTTTTATTGTCCCCATTGTCCCACCCATACTACTCCCTTCTTCACTGTTTATAAAAACACTGCTGGGAAATTAAAACAAGAAATGCTTTTTTCCTAAAAAACCAAAGTATATCTGAGCTTAGGCAAACGATGCTGTTTTAAATGATATTGGAAACTCAGAACCTAGTAGAATGTTTTGCAGGCACTGTGTGAATGGTTAATTATGATGATGGAAAAGACAGAGAAACCCACCTACTCATCAGAAAAAAAAGCAAAGAAGGAAAGCCTTCTGTTTACAGACTGCAGACACAGCTCAGGGACTAATGCTCGCTCTGAATATGGATTTCAGGAAACTTCAAGTCACCCTTCATCTGCAGGATTTAAGCCCCCAAGGCCGGGACATCTATTTTTCACATTTGATTTGGGTTGGGACCTGGGGCTGAAATCAGATATCATTACCCCTTCTCCCCACTACACTCCCCTGCGCCTCTGTAACTCTGTTATTTCTCCTATTAATATCTCATCAACATCGGGCAGGTGCTTCCTGTAGGGAGGTTCTTCATTAACAAGTTGTCAGTGGGACAAAGAGTCAGATTCCCACTGCTGAAAGAAATTGGCATGAGACCCGGCAGGAGGAGGCAGAAGAGCAGTCTGCGAAATGATTACACTTTCTATCAGGTCTGTCTTCCTATCAGACTTAAATTTGGACTCACCTATCTGACTTCCGAAAACTTTCCTGTAACTTCCTCCTTAAGCAAACATTTGCTCTCAAATTAAATCTATTTTTATGCTCAATGTAATATCTGAATCAGCAGTTTTTAAATACTCAATATATCTTTAAATGCCAACAGACAACAAGTATAGCAGGTGTTTAATTGTGGTTTAAAGATCCACATTGTTCACATTTTACAATCACAATTAAAATTAAGCAATAACACCAAAGGAGTTCCGGTATACAGCAATAATACTTACCCGTATAGTGAAATTGATAAGGATCCAGATATAATGATGCCCATTGTAGTAACCCTGTGGTGACTGATTGCTATTCTGCTGTTAGCAAACAACCAAGAAATACTTTATTTTTTCAGAATTATCAATTTGTTTCTAGGGTATGTGAACAATGGAAACCTTAAGGGAGAATGCAATAGTTAGTGAGGTATTAAAACAGTTATATAACTAATAAAAACACTAAATCAACTTAGATATGCAGCAGTGTGTCATTTCCATTTTAATAAAAAAGTACATTATTCTCTTCCTGAAATTACAAAATTTTATTTTTTTTAACTCCGTGCCAACATATTTGGAAAGTAAAAAAGTCATAAATCTATGGTTTCTGGAATTGTCATTTATGTGATTCTCTAGTCCTTAAAAAAGATAGAATAAAAACAGGCATTTTCATAAAACAATCGATTTGAAAAATTATTTGCATTCGTTGCTTGCCATTTTTTTCTTTGGGAGGGTGGAAGAGGGAGCACAGGGACTTATAACTAAAACAATTTGATTTTCATAGCATCCCTGTATGCTGAGCATTAAGATCGCTAGATGTGCCTGCTCTGAAATGAGGTGAGCTGGGACACTTTATTGACACATCCTTTGCTTGCAGGCTGCATAGTAACAAAAGCTCAGGCGGAGGGTCAGACTCCTGTTCAATAAAATCCAGGCTTGAGCCAGATGGAAGACAGTCGGGAAACCAAGCCAGGGCTACAGCAGGCTCTCCTATTTGAAGGCCTGAGCTGCCTTAGAACTTGTGGTTCCAAATCTGAGCAGAGCTGGGTATATCTATCTTAAATCAAGAAATTTAGGTACACACATTTTTCTTGTCTGAAAACACAGAGACAGGCTTATCAACAGGGGCCACAGGATGGTTTCCAAGCACCCTTGACAATTCTCATGAGTTTATCGCCTGGGTTGCTAGTGAACATCTTCCCACAGGGAAGAGCTAAAAGTAGCTCTTGAAAGAGCTAGATGTAGGACTTTAGAACTACCAGATCATTTGAGAAGACCTGAAGAAAGAGGAAGAAGCAAGAGGAAGAAGGCCAGAACTAGAAAGAACTTGTGAATTCATCCATGGCACTGAGTCTCATTTTTCCACCAAAGTACCCCTGGAACAGTGGTTTCTGCCCTGCCTACATGTTAGTATCCCAAGGGAAGCTTTTAAAAAGATGATTGATGATAGATAGATAGATAGATAGATAGATAGATAGATAGATAGATAGATAGATAGATAGGTATGCTCCAGTCAAAGCCAGTTGAAAACAAAGCTCTGGAGATAGGGTCAGGTCCCTTGTGGGTGATTCTGACACATGAATGCTTAGCACCAAGGAACTTGGAGATGGGATCTTATTATCTAAAAATGTGTGCACATTTTGTAATTTGATTCAATAAAGCATTTAGTTTTGTTAATGATATGGGTTTCCTTTTCTTCTAAGTATTCAAGTCAAATCAATGAACCAGGGAGATGTGCCATAATCATCCTGTGATTGATTCTACTCCTGAGAGTGTTATGAATGCCAGAGAAGCAAGGCTCTAACTCAGCATAAATGAAGAAACTGAGGCTCAGAGAGGTAAAGTCCCTTGGGACTTCTGAGTATTCTGTACCATCTGCTCCTTTGTAGCATACATAAAGGGCAACTTAGTGATGAAAGACTCTGGATTCCTTTCAAGAGAACATAAGGAAATATGAAATGGCTGGAAAGTCTGATAAGAGAACACCACAACAATGGCAGTTACAATTTACTAAGCCCCTGCTAAATATCAGAAATTTGCATATTCATGCCTTCATTCTGCAAATTTCATTTGCTATTAGTACAGGAAAGGCACTGATCTAGCCACCTGGGATGCAACAGATATCAACGTGAGACATGATTCCTGATTTCTCGGAACTTCAGGCAACAGGGGGAAAATGGCATTAATCAAAAATCATAGTAAGAGGGAAATAATCAGGCCCTGTGGTAAATGCTCTGAAGAGAATATGATTCCACAAAAGCAACAAAGAAAGCTGATCGATACAGTAGACTCAGGAAAGGAAGGGACACGTGAGCTGAGAGCACGAAGAATGAATAGGAGTTCACCAAATTGTGGAGATGACAGAGTGAATAAAGAGCATCCCTCACAGAGAGAACAGTATGTGCCACTGCTCATAAATGCTCAGCGTGGACAAAAAAAAAGAAAAAAAAAAAGCATTAGAAGTTGTCTAGTTGCACCTCCATGTGGATCACATGTCCCTCTGCCTCACACCAACAGGCATCATGCTCAGGGGCTTGGACTGCAGAGTCTACCAGTGCTGAATGGAGGAGGCCAAGGGAAGCTTATTCAGACAACAGTTAATGTGGGCTCTGAGTGACCAAATGTAAAGGAGCAGCAAAACAAGGAGGAAGAGAGAAACTATAGAACAAATAAAGCAGCCAGTGCAACCCTAGAATCTACATAGAATTTTCCGTTTCTTTTAAACAACTTTTTATTATATCATGAGGTTTTTAGCTGCACCTAACAGAAAACTCAACTTAAAATGCTTTAAGCAATGAGGATATTGTATTATTTCACACAGCACAAGTTCCAAGGAAGAATGGTTCCTAAGGTGTTTCATTCAGAGGTTCAAAGAAACCATAAGAACATTTTTTTTCCTCTCTGCTATTCTTAACTTGTTAGCTTTGTCCTCAATGAGCTTCCACCACGGTCACAAGGCGGTTGCCACAATTAAGGGTTCTACCTGCAGACAAAATAACAACCAGCCAGAAGAGAAGGGGTTATTTCTTGCTTGTGTCTCTTTTTCTCAGAGAGGAAGTATTTTCCCAAATACCTCTGCACCAGCAGACTTCTCCTCAGATCCCAGTAGCCAGAACCGGGTCACATGCCCACCCAACCATAATAACAGTCTACGGCAATGAGAAGACCTCACATGGCTTAGACTATACAGGATTCACTCACAAGCTTCAGATAGGGTCACCTGAAAGGCAATTATCTGAACAAAATTGAAATTCTGTCAGCAAGAAGGTAGGAAGATTTTATTTGAGTAACCAATAGTGTTGCTTCTCTCCTGCTTTACTTGCTCAGAAAAGGCCCCACCTTCTGGGCAGCAGGAATTGAGTGGCATCAGGCTCATCAATGGTGTTCCTGATTAGTTCTGTGTAGTGTAAATAAAGCAATAAACAGTGGGTAGGAAGAGGACAGTTTGACTTTGCATACCGAATCTCTTCACGCTGGGAGGAAGAGAGCAGAGTCAAATCCTAGGCAGGCCTCAGAGGCAACTGTGAAGAAATTATCAGACTTTCAGTTGCATCCCTTGCACTCCAGTGCCTCAGTTAACCTGCCCACACATGTGGGTCAGCAACAGCCTTAAACCCAAGGACAGACTTTAGATTATTCTAAAGTCCATTATCAATCAGTGGGATGAGAATTATCATGCAATCATTTGGCACATCTTTTCCTCTGTTGCCATCTCAAGGGACCAGGGTGAGCTATAAACATTAATTAGGAAAAACCCATGACACTCTTGAGATGATAGCAGGGTTGGAATCACATCCGCCCATCTCAGTTAGCTCAGAGGACAAACACACAGGCCACCTAGCATCTTTCCTGGGGCTTGGTAACAAATGACATTGAGACTCAACACCTAATGGATGATTCACAAACCACTTTCCAACATAAAAATGCAGCTGAGTTGCCAACAAGACCACCAGCAAACCAGTGGTCAGAGTGTTTTGATAATGTTGTATCCCCTGTTTCTGCAGACATCTTCCTGCTCAAACTCCCTTCATAATTCCTATAGGGTAATTCTGGAGTTTCTGGTAAACAAGTATTATAAAGTTACCCATGCATAATATAGTATGAAATGGAGGTTAAAAGCAAAGGTTTAGAAATCAGATATGGGCTAGAATATCAGCTCTGTTACTTACTAGCTGTGTGACCTACTTCATCTCTTCAATTCTCAATTTTCTCATCTATAATATGAAAAGTCTTTTAGTGAGGTTGTGAGGACTGAATGAGAGATTGACAGAGAGTATCTAACATACAGTAAGTACTAAGTAACCACTAGGCTTTATGATAGGCGAGGAGTCATGGCATAGATAATTCACCAAGGAACAGGACAAATAGCACAAGACATGTGGGAAGAAGTAAACTTTCAGAAAACCAAGATCCTAGAATAATCAAACTATAGGGTCACAGAGGGGTTAAAAGAGGCCTCAGAGATAACATAGAACTACTTTCTCATACTGCACTCTAGGCTTAGTGGAATCTTCCAGTTTCCCAGAAATTTAGAGAGGTTAACATTCCTTGAAAATGTGTAGAGGCCCATTCCACAGTCACAGTATTGTAAACAAACCCTTGAATCCCACAATGTGACATTTCTCACCACCACCACTCTTTAAGGTTCTATTCACGCACCCAACACACATTGGGCGCATGGGCCAGGTGCTATAGCAGAAACTTCAAGGACCTGGTGGTTTAGATATTTGTCCCCTCTAAATCTCATGTTGAAATTTGACCCCCCAGTATTGGAGGTGGGGCCTAGTAGGAGGTGCTTGGATCATGAAAGGTGGATCCCACATGAATGGCTTGTTGCCATTCTCGAAATGATGAATGAGTGAGTTCTTGCTCTATTCTTTCCTGCAATAGCTGGTTGTTTAAAAGAGTCTGACACTCCTCCCTCCTCTCTTTCTTCTTCCCTCTCTCCCCCTGTGATCTGCCCACACTGGCTCCACTTCCTCTTCTACCATGAGTGAAAACTTCCTGAAGCCCTCACCAGGAGCAGATGCTGACACCATGCTTCTTATACAGCCTACAGAACTGTGAGCCAAATAAACGTCTTTTCTTTATACATTACCCAGTCTCAGGTATTCCTTTATAGCAATGCAAATGGACAAATAGAGGCCCCAAGCTCAGCATTTTACATGTATAATTTCTTGTCCTGACGATGACCCTAAAGATAAATACTACTTGCCCCATTTAAATGTGAGAGTACCATCCAAAAGGGTGGGTATAGCTCAAAAACACAGCTGGTAAGTTTTAGAGATCAGATGTTGACCCCAGTCTACCTATGTATTGCGACAAAAATGCTACCAAAGAAACTACCTGAAATGTCAGTGGATTAAACCTACATTCATTTATTTTCAGAGATCTGCAGTTCAGCCCAGGGACACTTGATCTAAGCTGGGCTTGACTCAGGGTGACTCTGCTTCAGCTGTCTCTCTTCTTTCTGGGAGCATCAGGCTATCTCAGGCATGTTGTCCTCAAGGCCAAGGCAGAGGCCCAGAAGAGCAACTCCAATTGTGCAAGCGTCTTTGAAATTCTTGGTCACATCATTTATGCTAACATTCAATTGGCCAAAGAAAGCTACACAGACAAACTTCAGGGGCAGGGGAATATATTCCACCTCTCTTAGTGGGAGAACTGCAAAGTCCTATGGCAAAGGGATGAAGAATTGGAGCTATTCAGATAATCCACTACAGTCTGATTTCAAGGCCTCACATTTTCTTCTATCCCAACAACCTTCCAAATAAACATTTGCTGGTAGGAGTTTAACAGCAGGAGATGGGCAAACCAAAATTCTGACATAAGAGTGGCATCCAGTGGCCAGGGGTTAATTTGCAATAAGCCACAACTGCAGGCACCCAGATACAACCGTTGCTGGCTAACCACATCCCAGTGGAAGTTCAGCAGACCACAAGAAATGGCAGAAACCAGCCTGGGGTCTGGCAAAGGAGAGAATTCAGCCAACAACAAGGACAGATGGCCACCCTCCTCCTGGAAGAACACAGATGCCTCTTGAGTTTTCTTCACTGTTGGTGTTCACATCCAATCAACTCTATAAAGTCGTTATTAGCTCTGTGCCAGTCACTCTGAGATAAGAGAAGTTCAAGGCCACCATTGTTTGGTTGGGGAGATGTATCTAAGACATGTGACATAATTAGAGAATGACAAGATCACTGAGTAGGGAATTCTGTGATGCTATTGCAAATTGCTGTGATGCTTCATTGCAGTGATTCTGAAAGTGGACCAGCACATCAGCATCCCCTGGGAACTTGTTAAAAATGCTAGTTCTTGGGCACCACATCAGACCTCCCGAATCAGAAACTCTGAGGGTGGAGCCCAGCTATCTGTGCTTTTACAAGCCCTTCAAGTGATTCTGAGAGCCTCTGTTTCCAAATACAGTGAGACCAGAGAGGGCATGAGGTTCCACAAGGCAAGTACAACTTCAGCTGGACCTTGAAGGAGCTCGCTAGTGCGAGAGACTTTGTACACTGTCGACCCTGAAGGCAGAGAAGAAGCCATGAGAGTGACTCACTTAAGGACCAGTGAGTTGTATGTCTGGATGGAGGAAAGGGAGATCCTGAGTGGTGGGCAGGGGCAGAAACAAGATCAGCCAGATCAGGAGCAGTGAGGTTGAGGACAGTCTTGAAAAATGAACACAAAAATGCTCGGTCTTGTTACAATATAAGATTGAAGATTTTTACCCTGAAGAGTGAAAAGGGTAGGGAAGAGGAGAAACAGAGAGAACAATTCCCCCTACTACATCCTCCAAGGGTGGGACTTTCTTTTGAAAGGTGTTAGAGGGTATAGTATGAAAGCAAGAGCCAGATGTCCAAAGAACAATTGAAACAACAGTGGTCAGATGGTGAGACCCCGAAAGGAGTCAAAGGATGTCACCTTCCCTAAGGGTCCCATGCCCCTTCCTTGGCCCTTAGTCTCACCCCATCATCTGCCCCATGACACCCCTATCATGGTACAAATCACCGGGGAAGGAACTCAAAGAAAAAAGTAAGGCAGCAATATGAAGACTGAATTGTAAGTGTGATCGACATTTCAGTTTTAGAGGAAGCTTCTAAACTTTCCTTTGAAAAAATGCCTGAAATGGCCAAGGAGAAGGAGTAAATTTTTTTTTTAATTAAATTTTAAAACCTTCACCAAACCTAAAACAAGGTTTATGGGTGTCAATAGGTTAAATTCCTGTCCCCTGCCCAAATTCAGAACCAACTGAAAAATAGATACAAAATTCAGGTAGATGGAGATCAAAATGCCCACTTTATTAATACATATACTTTATACATAGCATTCAATGTTTTTTCTGGTTGTTGTTTGTTTATTTGTTTGTTTGAGATGGAGTCTCGCTCTGTCGCCAGGCTGGAGTGCAGTGGCATGATCTCGGCTCACTGCAATCTCTGCATCCCAGGTTCAAGCAATTCTCCCACCTCAGCCTCTGGAGTAGCTGGGACTACAGACATGCGCCACCACGCCCAGCTAATTTTTGTATTTTTAGTAGAGGCGGGGTTTCACCATGTTGACCAGGATGGTCTCAATCTCTTGACCTTGTGATCCGCCCACTTTGGCCTCCCAAAGTGCTGAGATTACAGGCATGAGCCACCGCACCTAGCCGTATTCAATCTTTAGCTACTGATAATGCATTCCAGAATTAGATACACTTGCCCACCCATGCCACAAACAGGCAAGATTGAAGAATGACAGGCCTACACAGTATGGAACAGAGAAGCAGGATAGAATGGGTGGTCTCTGCAGACAGGCCCCCAGAGAGAGAGAGAGAGAGAAAAGGCTGAGACTCTTCTATCTAGATCAGCAACTGCACTGGTCACCCTTCTCCCTGGAGAGGAATGAATGAGTGGGCAGAGGGAAGCCAGGAGAGTCTCTAACAAAAGCTCCTCCATCTAGAAACTGAAACTGGGGATAAGCATTCCCCTGCATAATGCCAATTACATAGGAATTTCTGCCAGATACAGCCATAGAGAAGACCATACATCCAAATTATTGACTATCATATTGCCATTAATAAAAATAAATCAGGGTTTTCTACTGACTTAGAAAGATTTCCACAAATTAATATTGAATAAGAAATCAAGATGCAAATATTTTATAAATGACTGAAAATTATGAGTGTGTGTATTCATACATGTATATTGCTATATGTATTTGTGTAAAGATAGCCCAGAAAAAAATAAGGAAGGATACATGGTAGGTTGTTATTGTGGGTTATGTTTAGGAGAAGAGAATAGGAGAGGAGGAGGACAAAGAGGAAGGAAAGAAACAAAGGAGAGAGGGAGGGAGGAAGGAATGAAGTGTGCTTGCTATAAGTTCATTTATCCAATTGTTTATATGTGTAAGGAAAATTTTAAAAATAAAAATTTTTAATATTTGCATTTATATTTTTCATACATTGGCAACCAAGGAAATGGTATCATGGAAACTGCTGTCTATGATCCCCACATCCTCTCAGGTCCCTAGATAAGATCATTTTTCAGTCTTGTGTCTCCTGCACATCCCCTGAGCCTCATTCCTAGGGAAGTTTAAGATGTATTTACTTGGGTGACTCAAGTAACTCTGTATGGAGTCAACTTTGCTGCTAGAGCCTGCCCTAACTTTGTACCTCTGTAGTAGGATCAGGGTTCAGCCTTGTATTAAATATTGCATCCCTTCCTCTTCACCAGATTTTAATAATATGGACCCTATCTTGCTTCTCCTGGGCCACATTCCCCGCCTGGAACCAGCACCTTAGACGTAAGACCCTTGCTTGGTTTAAATAGGAACCATTCCCACGGAACCAGAAAGTTAGACCAAAGTTCCAGTTGACATCAGTATGTTACAGCCATGCATGATCCCCCAGGCTCTTCAATATCACAACCCAACCAGTGTCAAGAAATCCACCTTACCTCCTGCTGGGCCTTCCTGATGCCATCTTCCTGACAAAGACTGAGCTCTAATCAACAGTGGTGATAACTATCTTATTCACCACCATTTCCCAGTCCCTAACCCAGAACTTGGCACACGGTGGACCCAAATACTAATAAACAAATGAATTAATGTATGAATAAACTATGTAACATCAGACACTCTGAATAACAGATCCAAACCCCTGAACATATTCCCCACACCTACCACTAAGCCTGCTCTCCTAAATTCTACCACTACCTCAGTAAACACATCTAATTTTCACATCTCAGATGCTTCTGATTTGAGCTGATACTCTTTCTTCAGACTTTTCATCTTGAAAGAGAATATAATTATCAGAGAAACTGAGTTGGGGACTTGGGGCGATGGGGAAAAAATGATGGATTTTGTTTGGATAATGTCAAAATACAATAGACATCCAAGTGAAGATGTCCTCTTATCTCGTAGTGAACAGAGGAAAGATAGAAATATAGATTTGGAGGATCTCAAAGATGGCAGAAAAAGTCACAAGGAATCATTGCAGTCTCTGACTAGAGACAAAGAAACAAATACTCACCTATGTCTGATTTCTGCATATAGCCCAAAGTCCCAACTAATCTACTGGCAGTGGCTTTGATAAATGCCTATGCTGTTCTCTATAGATTATCTGTTTATAGGCATCTGTTGGCTGTCCAACTCACTGGTCACTCTTCTTGAAACTAATAGAATTTTAAATCCCATGACCTGGCCTTCTTGCCAAACCAAAAGATTGCATTTGAGTATGTTTTTATTTTTGTAACATCTACCAACATTCACCCTGACCTCCAGAAATCATATTATTTTCACTATATGTAAAAGAAAAAAATGCATTGACACAGTTATTAGTACCTGAAATCACACAGAAAAACAGCTTACTAAATTCAATTGCACTTTCTTTGACTCTCTCATGTCTCTTTTGACCTAGCATCTTGAATAACAGTGCTATATCTGTCTCACTTCTCTCTTTCTATACAATAAATCCCTTGCGGGCAGGAAATACTACTGCATTGTCTTGTGTTGTTAGAGTGCCTGCTTTACTTGCAGGATGGATGAATGAATTTTTTTTAAAAGATTAGTCACTGGCTTTTATCTCTCAAGCTCTAGAAGAACTACAGATAATTCAATTTTACTAGAGGCAGCAAAGTGTTATTTTAAGAAAAACTGATCTTTGGAGCAGAAGGTTTGGAAATTATACTAGTCTCTTACCAGTTATGTGACCTTGGCCATGTCATCTAATCTCACTGAGCCAAAATTAACTCATCTGTTTAAAAAGGTTAATTATACATGTACTTTCTACCTTGCAGGGCCATTGTGGGAATAAAATGAGGTAACATGTGGGAAATCATTTTCAAACCCGTGCTATAGCTCTTCTTCCTCCTTGTCTCCCTCCTCTACTCTCCCCTCATCTTTTGTAAAGATGAAGTATTGCTATGTTGCCCAGGCTGGTCTTGAAGTCTTGAGCTCCAGAGATCTGTCCTCCTTGGCCTACCAAAGTGCTGGGATTACAGGCATGAGCCACCATCCCTGGCACATTCATACAGGGTATTGCTATGTTGCCCAGGCTGGTCTTGAATTCCTGGGCTCAAGCAATCCTCCTGCCTCAGCCTCCCAAGTATCTGGGGCTTAAAGGTGCATGCCAATGCATTCAGTTCCCATTCATGATTTTAAAAGCAATGTCTTATCAAGCCAGAAAGGGCAGTTCCAAGGGAAGGGAGGTTCCTCAAAATTATAAAGGTCATCTACAAGAAAATCTATAGCTAATATCATACTTAACAATGAAAGACTGGTTTCCACCTAAGGTAAGAAACATGACAAGGATTTCAATTCTCACCACTCCTACTCAACGTTGTCCTGGAGGTCCTAGCCAATGCAATAAGGTAAGAAAAAGAAATTAAAGGTATACAGTTTGGAAAGAAAGAGATAAAAGTATCCCATTCACCAACAACATAATTGTCTATATAGAAAATTCCAAGAAACTTTTTTAAAAAATAAAAAACAAAAAGTTTCTATAATTAATAAGTGAACTTAGCAGGATTGCACTATACAAGCTCTACACAAGAAAATCATATTTCTTTTTCTGTAAGCCTCAGTTTTCTCATCTGTAAATTAGAGAAAATAATAAAATTTGCCCTAAAACTTAATTTTAAGAGATAAACAGTTAATGTATGCAAATCATTCAGCATAATGCCTTGCATATTGTAAGTGCTTGATAAAAGCTGTCACATCACTATTATTAAATACAGGAAGGCAGATATGAAGGCCTGTGAAGTTGATGTAAAAGAGAACTATGGGTTTTGTGGACTAAAATTTCAATATGAGATCAGTAGATCTAGCTACCAAAAATAGCTAAGGCAATCTTAGGACTGCATTCTGAGATCTCCAGAATAAGGACATATTAAGCACACATATAAGACCCTCAACTTGAGTTCTGTGTTCAGTTTTGAATGCCATATCTTAACAGGTACATTGAGAAAACCAGTGGCCTCCTTAAATAATATGAGCAGGAGGATAAAGGTTTAGGAAACTATGCCATGACGACAGCAAATAAGGCTGAATGGCAGTGGCTTATCTCCATTGGCTTAACAGTTGGCTTGACAGTTACATGATAGTAGCCCACAGATATGCAAAGATCTGTCATATGGTATGAAGACAGACATTCTCCAGAAGACATTCTGTGACCAGAAGGTAGCAAGTATACACTTATTTAAATATAATATTATAAATAACAATGAAAGATCCTCCCAAATTGGGCTGGTTACCTTGTGGGATTGGATGAACAGAAATATGATCCCCATATTTATAAATAAGGAAAATTAAGACTAAAGTTAGGGAACTTGACCAAAAGCTCAAAGCTAGCCCATATACAACCATGATTTAAATCTTGGTCTTTTGCCTCTGTATCCAAGGCTTGTTATGGTCAATCAAAGAGTGGGGCTAGGACTGGAGTCCACAGTTTCTGGCTCAGCTATTTAGTCAAGTGGCCTGGGCCTCATGAGTGAGAAAGGTGGAAGCCAAAATGCAACTGTTTTGAAGCAACTTTCTAACTATGTTGGAGTTAGTCCACAGTGCTGAGTTTAAATGCAGAAAGGTGCAGAATTTAACCATCCAGCTAGTTAGAGCTATCCACCAAATGAATGTGGGATAGGGTGATGGGGTGTGAGCAGATGCTATTGATGTTTTTTGCTGAGTGTTTGAAAACCCACTATGAATATTGATGCCAAGAGCTTGTTGCTGGCTTTTAAAAACAAACAGAAGATGGAACAGCCATTTTTTTTCTCAATACAAGATACTGTTAGCCAAATACAGAATTTCAGTTTGGTTAAGAAACACAGGTCCATCACACATTTACTCCTATTGTCAAAATGTGGTTGTTGATGCTTTGGAGAGCGAACTCTCCTGAAAGTGTCATAGTAACCTCAGCATACAGAGGCCCAGGCGGCCAGGCCATATGTGTGACAATGCTGTGTCCTGACAGCTGAATCAGCCAATGAATGAATTTTTAAATAATTATTCAATCTCTTCCAACAGAAGCTCATTAGCTGCTACCATTGTCACCCTCTATCTTGCCAATGAATTGACTTTTCAGTTCAGTAAAAGCTTAGAATTTTCCTACTCATGCAGGCAGATTAAAGCTCTCAACTAACTCAGGTGTAACTTATTTAATTCACCATCCAACTAATTACTGCAGATGCAGATAAACCAGGCTAACGGGAAAGAATCCACCTCCTAAAACAAAACAAAGAGCAAGTAAGCATGTTTCTCAATACTCAGCAAAGGCTGTGTCAGATGGCAGACATTTTTTAAAAACAAACAAAAATATGCTCCAATGACTTTGAAAATCAATGAATTATAAAGGGAAAAAATATAGCATGGTCTTTGTGCATTTAGGATCTACTTGGTTCAACTTTGAATGTCATTTAACAACAGAAGTACAATCAACTGTTTTAGTCAAGTGAAATTTGAATTCTCACACAATTTCATTTTAAACCAAGTATCCTTTATTACCAATGAATAAACTATGTAGACTAGAATCAAGGACATTTTTTAATGTGCACTCTCTGCCCTTCACAGAAGTTAACTTTGAAATGTAAACTTAATTGCATGTCTTTTACTCTAAATAACATTAATTGGATGTATTTTCTTTTAGTAAAAATGTATGTTTTGAAGGGAGATAACAAAAAAAATCAGACTTTGTTTTGACAGGTCATTTTCTCAAAACATATATTCAGGAAATAAGTTATTTGAGCATATGCTCTGAAAACAATAGAGAACCAATCTTAAATGTCCTTTTAATTCATTTTTTCATTTACAAATGTCATAGACTGAATAAAAGTAAATGGTGCTGGGAAAACTGGCTAGCCATATGGAGAAAGCTGAAACTGGATCCCTTCCTTACCCCTTATACAAAAATTAATTCAAGATGGATTAAAGACTTAAATGTTAGACCTAAAACTGTAAAAACCCTAGAAGAAAACCTAGGCAATACCATTCAGGACACAGGCATGGGCAAGGACTTCATGTCTAAAACACCAAAAGCAATGGCAACAAAAGCCAAAGTTGACAAATGGGATCTAATTAAACTAAAGAGCTTCTGCACAGCAAAAGAAACTACCATCAGAGTGAACAGGCAACCTACAGAATGGGAGAAAATTTTTGCAATCTACTTATCTGACAAAGGGCTAATATCCAGAATCTACAATGAACTCAAACAAATTTACAAGAAAAAAACAAACAACCCCATCAAAAAGTGGGCAAAGGATATGAACAGACACTTCTCAAAAGAAGACATTTATGCAGCCAAAAGACACATGAAAAAATGCTCATCATCACTGGCCATCAGAGAAATGCAAATCAAAACCACAATGAGATACCATCTCACACCAGTTAGAATGGCGATCATTAAAAAGTCAGGAAACAACAGGTGCTGGAGAGGATATGGAGAAATAGGAACACTTTTACACTGTTGGTGGGACTGTAAACTAGCTCAACCGTTGTGGAAGTCAGTGTGGTGATTCCTCAGAGATCTAGACTAGAAATACCATTTGCCCCAGCCATCCCATTACTGGTTATATACCCAAAGGATTATAAAACATGCTGCTATAAAGACACATACACACGTATGTTTATTGCGGCACTATTCACAATAGCAAAGACTTGGAACCAACCCAAATGTCCAACAATGATATACTGGATTAAGAAAATGTGGCGCATATACACCATGGAATACTACGCAGCCATAAAAGATGATGAGTTCATGTTCTTTGTAGGGACGTGGATGAAGCTGGAAACCATCATTCTCGGCAAACTATCGCAAGGACAAAAAACCAAACACCGCATGTTCTCACTGATAGGTGGGAATTGAACAATGAGAACTCATGGACACAGGAAGGGGAACATCACACACACCAGGGCCTGTTGTGGGGTGGGGGGAGTGGGGAGGGATAGCATGAGGAGATATACCTAATGCTAAATGATGAGTTAATGGGTGCAACACACCAACATGGCACATGTATACATATGTAACAAACCTGCACGTTGTGCACATGTACCCTAAAACTTAAAGTATAATAAAAAAAAGTTTTCTAACTTAGCAGAGAATGGTATTCTTGCCTATGCAAGAAAATCTCCATACAATATTATTCTATTTTATTAGTAACTACTACACAGTAACATTACATTCATGATACTCCTAGTAACCCATCACATGAAATGATTTTGGAAATATTTTATAGCCTCATTGTACAATAACTACACTCCTTTTTGAGAAGTATGGCCAAGGATAACATCCATGGGCAATAGAGAAAAGTTCAAGTACTCACTCCACCATTCACTCTGTGTGTAACCTCAGGAAATCCCTAACCTTCTGAGCATCAGTTTCTTCATCTGAAAAGTAAGAGTATCACTGCCCTTTTCTAACATGTAGCACTACTGAGCAGAAATAAGCCTTGATTACCCAAAATTCCATTAAAATAAGCAGGGTGTTGGAAGACTAGCCATTAAAATCTTGACTCATTATCAGATTATAGAAGCTCATTCATTCTAGATTTCTACATACTGTATAACAAAACAAAAGGGGATGCTTAAAATTAGCATTTTGTGATAACCTCAAAATTCTAAACCAGATATCAGCCTCCAATTCTTGAACTCTCTTTCTCTCTCCCTCTTCCTCTCTCTGATTCTATCTGTTTTTTCTTGTGCAGGTAAAGTCAATAGGCTCTCCAGTTATGGGCCAGTGAAAGAGGTTTGTTTTTAAACTCTCTTTCGTTTAAATTTGCTTCCAGCTTGGAGGAAGAAACCATCAACAACAACAACAATCCATTGCCCTGGAACATGGATGCCAGGACCCTTCCTGGAGAACCTAATTTAAAATTTCCTCAGCAAACATAACTCATGATATTTCCCAAAATGTGTTCTCCAAAGTTAAACCCCAAAAGGGAAACTAAGAGAGAGAGAGAAAAAAAAAAAAGAGGCTCAATGATTAAATTGTTTGGAAAACTTTACATTTTTAAAACTTTTTTATGCCCCTCATGGAAATTCTTAGTTCTTCTTAGTTTAAATGAACAAATATTTGAAGAAAATAAATCTGTTTAAAGTTGTTTAACCTAGTATTTCCCAAACATATTTGACTTTGTCCTCATGGTAGCTGTTTAGAAATCCCAATTTAGAGGAAGGCAAAGCAAGATGGCAGACTAGAAACCTCAACCGATCATTCCTCCCACAAGAACGCCAAGTTAACAACTGGCTACACAGAAAAAGCACCTTCACTAAAAACAAAAATCAAGTGAGCACTGGCAGTACCTGGTTCTAACTTCATATCACTGAAAGAGAGAGCCACTAAAGAGACAGAAAAAACAGTCCTGAATCGCCAGTGCCATCCCTTCCCAAGCCTGGCAGCAGAGGAGTAGTGGGGAGAGTTTCTCTGGGTGCTGGGGGAGAGAGAACACAGCAATTGTGAGGCACTGAACTCAGTTTTGTCCTGTTAGAGCAGAAAGAAAAACTGGACCAAACCCAGCTGACACCCACCCACAGACAAAGCATTTAAATTAACTCTAGCCAGAAGGAATTGCCATCCCAGCAGTCCGAACTTGAGTGCCTGCAAACCTCGCCACAGACAGCTGCAACACTCTGTGTTTCCAAGCAAATTTGAAAGGCTGTCTAGGCCATAAAGACTGAAACTCTTGGGTTAGTCCTAGTGCTGAACTAGGCCCAGAGGAAGTGGACTGAAGGGGTACATGACATATGGAGACACCAGCTCGGGCAGCCAAGGGAGTGCCGGTATCACCCCTCCCCTAATCCCAGGCTGTACAGCTCAAGGCCCTAAAAGAGACCTCTTCTTTCCACTCGAGGAGAGGAGAGGGAAGAGTAGGGAGGACTTTGTCTTGCATCTTTGTCTTGCTCAGCCACAGCAGGACAGGGCACCAGTCAGAGTCTGAGGCCCCCATTCCAGGCCCTAGCTCCCAGATGACATTTCTAAACAAACTCTGGGCCAGAAGAGAACCCATTGCCTTGAAGGAAAGGACCCAATCCTGGCAGCATTCATCACCTGCTAACTGAAGAGTCCTTGGTCCCTGAACAACCAGCAACAATACCCAGGTACTACATTGAGGGCCTTAGGTGAGCCTCTGAGACTTGCTGGCTTCAGCACTATACCAGCTGTGGTGGCTGTGGGGCAAAACTTCACCTGCTTGAGAAAAGCAGTGGGAAAAGTAAATGGGATTTTGTCTTGCACCTTAGGTAACGGCACAGCCACAGTGGGGTAGAACACAAGTGGGCTCCTGGGGTCCCCAATTCCAGGACATGGCTCTTGGATGACATTCCTTAACCTCCCATGGGCCAGAGGGGAGTCTACTGCCCTAAAGGGTGAGTAATGAGCCAGACAGCATTCATGACAAGCTGACTTAAGAGACCTTGGGCCTTAAAGGAACATCAGCAGTAGTCTGGCATTACTCCTCATGGCTTGGGGTGGCAGTAGCTACAGGGTGAGGCTCCTTTGCCTATGGAAAGGGGAGGGAAGAGTGGGAAGGGATGCATCTTGTAGTTTTAGTGCCAGCTCAGCCGCAATACAATAGAATACCAGATAAACTTCTAAGGAATTTAGCTCTTGTCCCCGACTCCCAGAAGGCAGTTCTGGACCCACCCAGGGACTAGGGGTCATTGCCACCATGAAAGGAAGGACACAGGCCTGGTTGACTTTGCCACCTGCTGACTGTAGAGCCCCAGGGCCATAAGTGAATATAGGCAGTTGTCATGGAGTGGCTACAGCAGGCCTTGGGTGAGACCTAGTCCTGTGCTGGCTTCAGGTCTGACCCAGTGTAGTCATAGTATTGGTGGCCACAGGGGTGCTTGTGTCACTTCACCTCCACCTTTAGCTAGCTCAGAACAGAAAGAGAGACCCTGTATGCTTGGGAGAAAGCAAGGAAAGAGAACAAGAGTCTCTGCCTGGTAATGCAGATCTCTCAGATCTTGTCCAAGACTAACAAGACAGTACCTCAAGTCTGCAAAAACCACAGTGTTACTGGGCTTGGGGCGCCCCCTAAAGCACAGCTTAGACCACAACACACAAGTCATTTCAAATATCTGGACAGCCTTCACAAGAAAGACAGCTATAAATAAGCCCAGACAGTAAAGACTACAATAAATACCAAACTCTTCAAAACCCAAACACAAAAGAACATCTACTAGCATCAACACCATTTAGGAAAACATGGCCTCATGAAATGCACTAAATAAGTCACCAGGGAACAATCCTGGAGAAACAGGGATATGTGAACTTTCAGACAGAAAATTCAAATAGCTGTCATAAGGAAACTCAACGAAATTCAAGGTAACACAGAGAAAGAATTCAGAATCATATTATATACGTTTAACAAATAAATGGAAATAATTAAAAAGAATCAAGTAGAAATTCTAGAGCTGAAAAATGCAATTGGCATAGTAAAGAATGCATCAGAATCCTTTAATAGCAGAATTAATCACGCAGAAGAAAGAATTAGTAAGCTTGAATACAGGCTATTTTAAAATACACAGTCAGAGGAGACAAAAAAAGAATAAAACACAATGAAGCATGCCTACAGGATCTAGAAAATAGACTCAAGAGGGCAAATCTAAGATTTATTGGCCTTAAAGAGGAGGTAGAGAACAAGATAGGGATAGAAAGTTTATTCAAAGGGATAATAACAGAGAACTTCTCAAACCAAGAGGAAGAGATCAATATCCAAGTACAAGAAAGTTATAGAACACCAAGCAAATTTAATGCAAGGGAGACTACTTCAAGACACTTAATAATACAATTCCCAAAGTTCAAGAATAAAGAAAGGAACCTAAAAGCAGAAAGAGAAAATAAATAAATAACATACAATGGATCTCCAGTACATCTGGCAGCAGACTTTTCAGTGGAAAACTTACAGGCCAGGAGAGAGAGGCATGACATATTTAAAGTGCTGCAGGAAAATAACTTTTACCCTAGAATAGTGTATCAGGTGAAAATATCCTTCAAACTTGAAGGAGAATTAAAGACTTCCCCAGACAAACAAAAGCTGAGGGATTTCATCAATGCCAAGCCTGTCCTACAAGATATGCTAAAGGGAGAACTTTAATCAGAAAGAAAATGATATCAATAAGCAATAAGTAATCACCTGAAAGTACAAAACTCACGGGTAATGGTAAATACAGAGAAAAATACAGAATATTATAACACTATAACTGTGGTGTGTAAACTACTCTTATCCTAAGTAGAAAGACTGAATGATGAACCAATCAAAAATAATAACTACAACTTTTCCAGACATAGCCAGTACAAAAAGATATAAGTAGAAACAATAAAAAGTTGAAAAGTGAGGGAGTAAAGTTAAAGCATAGAGTTTTTATTAGTTTTCTTTTTGCTTGTTTATTTCTTTGTTTATGCAAATAGTGTTAAGTTGTTATCAGGTTAAAATATGGGTTATAAGATAGTATTTGCAAGCCTCATGGTAACCTCAAACCAAAAAACATACAATGAATGCACAAAAAATAAAAACCAAGAAGCTGAATCATATCGCCAGAGAAAAATCACCTTCACTAGGGGAAAACAGGAAGGAAAGAAGGAAGAAAGATAAACCAGAAAACAAATAGGAGCTAAAAATAAAAACAATTGAATTCATGGACATAGAGAGCAGAAGGATAGTTACCAGAGGCTGGGAATGATAGTGGGGTTGGCCGGGGGCTGTGGCTGGGGAGGAGATGGGGATGGTTAGTGGGTATAAAAACATAGTAAGAATGAACAAGACCTACTATTTTATAGTACGATAGGGATAGGGTGACTATAGTCAATAATAACATAATTGTAAATTTTAAAATAACTTAAAGAGTGTAGTTGGATTGTTTGTAACTCAAAGGGCAAATGCTTGAGGGGATACTCCATTCCCTATAATGTGCTTATTTCACATTACATGTCTGTATCAAAACACTTCATGTACCCCATAAATGTATACACCTACCATGTACCCACAAAAATGTTAAAAATAGAAAATAAAAACAAAATTTTGAAAAAGAAGTCTCACTTTAGTATTCCACCAAACACATTTAGGAAATTCTTGTTCAATTACTTGGTGCCCAGTATCACTTGAACCACCATCACATAGCCACTATATGGATCAAATGATGGTTCCCAAGGGAAAGAGTTTTTCAAAGTTACAACGTGTTTTGGTGATGATTCAGGGAAATTTAACAAACGAAAGGAAGACAAGCAAGAAAGGAAGTCTACATCAAAATATGAAGACTCTCAGCTATTATATGCTAAGCCATTACAAGGGATAGGAACCTACCCGGAGACTTAAGCAAATAAGGACATGTAGTAGTTCATGTATCTTAAAAATTCAAAGGTATATTAAGCTTTGTAATGTAAATATTATTACCAGGCCTCTTATTTTCCTCTGTGTTAGCTTCATTCTCAGTCAAGATCCTTTTCTATGGCAGTCTCTGACCGCTTCAAACTAACAGTCTACCAGTTCAGAAGCCCCAGAAGAAAGAGCCCAACTTCCCAAAGGTCTAGCAAAAGTCCCAGACCTGACTTGAATTGAACCAATTTGGATTACCCACCCATTCCCGAATCAATTTGTGTAGCCAGAAGAGATGAAATAAGAGATGGAGGATGGGCCTGGCAAGAAATGGTTCACCAAAGGAATCTTAGGGTGATGTTACCAGAAGAAAGTGGAATAGATGCTGGGTAAACAAAACAACCTGGGTATCCAGAATATCCATCAAAGAAGGCCTACCTGTGTGTATCTCCTTGGTATACAGAGACCATAAGACAATACATTATCTACTAAGTCTCTCTGCCTCATGACGCTGTCCTGCATCCAGGACTAACTGTGCAGACTTCCACAAGAGGAGAATCACAGGTTTGCCTAGGATTAAAGGCCACAGGAAAGATAGCTATGCCTCTTATTCCAGGCTAGGAGGCCAGAATTGGATGTGTTTATCAGGACACTCATGATGCTTAGTCATGATTTTTAAGTAGTCTGAGCCATGCTTCAGGCATGTTCTGTAGAGGTAAGTGATTTTATTGTCAAAAAAAGTAACCTGCTGACATACATTAACGATGTGTGTGTGTGTGTGTGTGTGTGTGTATTCTTTTGTACCCTTACAATGAATTCCGAACTTCTATCATCCCATGAACCAAAGAGAAAATGACATGTTATTTTTTGGATAATCTGCTGTTCTGCTGAATGCTTTAGAGATTCTGAAGTTTAATCTTAATGTAAAATATTCTCTTATCATAAGGTTCCAGTACTAGTGGGGAAGGGTAACTAAGTAATGCTGTGTAGTAAAAGAACATGGACTTTAGAACTAAATATATCTTCATCTATTCATTCAACACATATTTGCGGAGCAATTAAGAGGTGCCAGATATTATTCTGTGTGCTATAGATAGATACATCAGCAAACAAAATACAAAAATGCCTGCCCTTGTGTAGATTACATACTGGTGGGACTTGCATTCAAATTTCAGGTAATCAACTTGATCATCAACTAACCATATAAATTTGAATTTTTTCATCCGTAAAGAGGAAATGATAATCCCTTGCTTTTAGATGAAAAGTAAGAACTACATAGGATGATGCAGAACATGTCTCTAGCATGTCATCTAGGACACGGGTCCCCAGCCCTGGAACCTCAGACCCGTACCAGTCCTAGGCCTGTTAGGAACCTGGATGCACAGCACTAGGTGAGCCGAGGGCAAGTGAGCATTACTGCCTGAGCTCTGCCTCCTGTTAGATCAGCATTGGCATTAGATTCTCATAGGAGAGTGAACCCTATTGTGAACTGCACATGAGAGGGATCTAGGCTGCACGCTCCGCTCCTGATGAGAATCTAACTAATGCTTGATTATCTGAGGTGGAACAGTTTCATCCCCAAACTATCACCCTGAGCCCACCCTGTCTGTGGAAAAATTGTCTTCACAGAACTTGTCCCTGGTGCCAAAAATGTTGGAGACCGCTGATTTAGGACATAGCAAACGTGCAATAAATGGCAGCCACTCTTGTAGCTATTATTCTAGTCTGTACAAATGGTTGAGTATCCACAAAAGACCTAAAGTAATGTTTTTGCAATAAAAAGAGAGTACACAAAATTAGATCTAAAAATCATAAATGAATTTTCCCAGTAGACAAAAAACATTGATAGTCATAATGTTTCTTTATGTTATTGAGATAGTAAAAACAGTGTGCAGAAACAAACGAATGAGAGGCAGAAACAAGAATCATCAGCCATCAACATTCTGGAACATTCACTTTTTAGGACAGTCCTCTGACCTCTGCTCGACCCCACCACTCTTTGCTGTCCCGCGATTTTTCCATATAGTAAATAGCATGTTATTTCGGTTCTGCCTGGCTGTTCACATCAAGAGTAAATAATCAGAGAACTCAAGGTTTAAAAAGTATGGTTACTCTAAAAGAAAAAAAGTGAGAGAGAGAGAAAAAAAAGATACCATAAGAAAACTGTTTTTCATGGCCACATAACCCCAGCAATAGAACACTAATGGTCGTTAAACACTATCCTAATCCTACAAGTGAACAGATTATTGAAAATTTCAAAGTGGCAGCTTTGATTTGAAGATTCACCTCATTGACTATCTAATTCATTCCTAATGACATAATCATTGGTGAACAGTAAATGCAATTCAGAGGGTCAGAACTCTCCTATTAGTCATTAGCTTTTATATCCAGAGTGCTATTTTACTACTGAGCCTTGTATTTTACTATTTAAAAGAAGAAGGTATCACGATTTTTAAGGTGATGATTATTAAAGTGCCGCCACAAACTGCACATGGTTATTACAGCACAAATAGCTATTTGAGACACACACAAAATACATTAAATCTGTTTCACATACAAGAAAATTTCTCAAATAAAACTCAGCTAGAGATAAATTAATTACCTTATTATGTTCCACAAGGAAAACAAGTGTTAGATACCCTGCTGCATTGTTTGTGGTAAGCAATCAATATTTTACTGTCTAACCATATTTAACTTTACATGTATATTTAAATCCCTTTCTACTAGGAATTCTAATACAATACTCTAAGCATAACTCATGGCCATATTCAGGTGAATTAAAGATTCCCTGAAATACACAACATGAAGGAAATAGTATTTCATCTGCATCTGTTTCTCTTATTTATTACCTAATCCTTCAACCCCCAATTCTCCCTACAGTTCTTTATTAATTTAAACAAAATATGTTCAATTGGACTTTTCTTAGTAAGGCACAAATCTGTACACTTACCCTATCACAAACCATTAATAAAGACCAAAAAAATTATATATAGTGAATACTTATATCAAAATCGGTTTCAAAAATGTTATGAGACTAATTAAAGAATTGTTCTTCCTTGTACTAGGCTCCTTTGAAAGGTTTGCTTATAGATTCGAGCAGCTCAAATATTGATCTGTTTCCTGTATTCTGAAGATGGATGGGACAGAACTGTAGTGTTTGGCTTTGCTATAGTTAACCCGAAAGCCTTTTAAATGTGCCTGAGAAATTAGTAAGTGGCAAGTTCAAGAGCTCTTTAAACATGGGAAATGTCATCATACCTACTGTTTGTTTGTTTGTTTGTTTTAATTTAAAATTTGTGATCAATGCCTCTATATTTCAAAATCCAATCATGGAGCTAATGCTAAAGAAAGCATAGTGGTGAAACAGAAAACATGCATAATGATGATGCTGGGTCCATATATATATATTAATGTGATGAGTCCTAGGAAAGGGGAGGAAGGGAAACCTGCCTTTTGTCAGCTTGAAGTTACTGGACTTGATTTATCTTATTTTGCAGTTTATAAGATTAAAGAGTAATGTTCATTTTGCCCTTACATTTAATGTTTAAATTTAATAAATGTTTTCATCTTCGTGTCCATATGTCTGCTACTTCCCTTTCTCAAAATTTCAAAGTTGAATATTCTCTTAGAGCTTATTTCTCAGTAAACTCTAAAATTTACACTAACATTGTATATTTCCAAGGGTTGCCCACGAATTATCAGAGTAAATCAATAAGTCAATGTCCCTTATTGTATCCATCCCAACTGTGCACAGAACCCTCCCCTATCTCAACTGGAGAAACACCAAAGAAATGAAAGGCAAGGTTTCCATCTAATGAGGTTGAGTGGACTTGGCACCCCAATATGAATGCAAACATTTATCCAATCATATTAGTAAAAATGGACAAGTTATTTGATGAACAGGATAGCTCTGAGCGATGTCATCATATAATATTAATTATCATATTGTATAACCCCCAGAGGCAAAGACTGGCCCTTTTGCAGATTTTTTTCCCAAGGGTTATAAAGTTCTCAATCTAGCACTTTTTCAAAAAAAATTAAAGATATTTTTATTGGAGGAGTAAAAGAGAAGTGTGGAGTTTAGCCAGGGCGGGAAGTTACTCTTTCTCTTTTTCCATGTCTAAAAACATACAGGTACAGATTATGCCAAAAAGCATTCAGTAATAATTCATTCTCAATCCTAACCTAGGCAATGCTCACAATTATCAGATTTTGTAATTCAAAAATAACTGTAACATATTACATAAAATTGAGTTATTCTGAATTCTCAACTATCTAAAATTTTTAGGAGGAAAGTGACCCATCAGCAGTGTTTTTTCACGGCACTTGAAATAATTTCTCAGTCCTTTATCCTTTATTTACAGTAAATTTTTCTTTGTTTGCAATAACTTCAGCAATGAAGATCATGAATAAGGGAAAATGCGTACCTTAAATGGGAATCTCTCATCATCCTTTGCAAAAAAGCCTCTAACATCTGACCATATTCTATGGACTTCTCACTTCCCACCATAGCTTTCCCACCATAACTCTCCATCTCTCTATAACTCACCATCTCACTATAGGCTCTCTAATCTGTACATAATGGCGACCCTTAATATTTCCTCACTTTGAATTAATCCAATTAATTTTAACCCTTTTCTGCCCCATCTGGTTTAATCCCACTTTGCTAATAAGTGAGACCCAGATATTGCCTGAAAAGTTATAATGAGTCCCGAGAAATGTCCAGGTAGGGTTCTAACAAATTTAAAATGAGATGCAACTCATTTGAACCATTTTCATAGGGCTCAATAAAAAAAAAATCACATCACAGTCAAAATTGTATCGGTAAGTTATTACTTCAATGCTCCATCTATATCTCTCGGGATCGTTTTTGAAGAAATGCTCTTGAACTACTGAAACACACTTTTATGCATTCTAATGACTGAGACGTTCAGGAGTATGAAAGTCCAGCTCTTTTGCCATAAGTTTTGGAAAAGCTGCAGTTGTAAAACAAGAATTGATCGTCATAAAAAGGAATAATCAGAAATAAGAAATTTTGGCAATTAAAAATATAATTGCCATAAAAAATTTGATAGAAAATATGGGGGGGTGGAAGAAGAGAAAATATCCCAAAACACTAAGAAAAAAAAAAAAAAAGAAATGGGTAACAAACAAAGAATCAGTTGAGGAGATCCATGAATGAGATACAAGAAGAAACTAAGAAAATAAAGGAAAGAAAACATTGGAGGCAAATTTCCACAGCTGAAAAATGACAGAAGCCATGAGATTAAAGGCAACCTCAAAGTGCCTAACAGGATAACTTTAAGAAGAGCCATCTCTAGGGATAATTTGACATTTTGGATCACTGAGGACAATACGAAGATCCAAAAATAGTCACCTAAAAAGAACAGGTTATCTATACAGGAAGGAGAAGCACAAAGGCATTAGACCTCTCATCAGCAACGTTAGCTGCTAAAAGACAATGGAGTAACCCTTTAAAGTTATGAGTAGAAATTACTTTGAACATAGAATTCTATTCATGCCAAAATAGCAAGTAAAGGCAAAACAAATACATTTTTAGACAAAAACTTTACCTCCATCAGTCCTTTGTAAAAAGTAACTTGAGGCTGTAAACAGAAACACAAGAAACAAGAAGACATGGAATCTAAGAAACGTTATTTCTAAAGCAAAAATTCAGTGAACCCATACCCCAGATGGAGAGCTATGCAACAGGACTAGAGTACGGTTGTTCCAAAGTAGAATGGGAGGCCAGGAGGATCCAAGAAAAATGTCTTCAAAAAGAAAGTATATTTCATTGCAGTCATTTTAAAATAAAGGAGCAGGTTGAGCTTAGCAATTAAATTCAAACATATGTTTATTTTCTCATGGTGAAGAGAGGGAAAGAATGTCAATGGAAGCTCCAAGAAAAATTACTAGTATCAGAAAAAAATTATTCAAATATTAAACAAGTAAAATATGGCATGAGTTTGAACAATTAAGCTGGGTAAGGACATTAAAGTGGAGAGAAAATACATGTAGTGGATATTTTCACTGAGTGGATATTCACTGTATTGGATATTTTCACTGATATTTTCAAGGCTGACTCACTTATCGCCCAGCTGCTGATAATAGCAGATGCTGACTGCTCACATCTTTGTTCTTGACTGGGAATTTCTCTCAGCCTCAGGGAACTGTCTAGCCCCAAGGTTTTGTTCCCTGTAGGATTGTCTAAGATCTCAGTTGCAACCACCTTGCACATCAGCTCCTTCCTCTGCCCAATCCTGCCTTCCTTACAATGTCTCCTTTCTCAATTCCTTGCAATCTTTCCTTTCTCACTTCTTTGTGAGTGATCTCCTAAGAGCACTCCCCATGCAATTCTCCATCTCAGAGTCTGTTTTCAGGGAACCCAATCTAAGACACATGTGTAAAGTCACAAAGGTGGAAGGGGCATGCGCATTCAGAAGATTGCACACAATTCTCTATGACTGGGCAAAGGATTCATGTGGAGAGCTAGAAAGAGAGGAAATTAAAAGACATGTTATTTTTGAAGCAAAAATTCAATGAACACATATCCCAGGTGGAGAGCTATGCAACAGGACTAGAGAGTAGTTGTTCCAAAATAGAATGGGAGGTCAGGAGGATCCAAGAAAAATATCTTCAAAAAGAAAATATATTCTTTCCTTTTACCAGTGAGTGAAGGCCAGTGAGTGGTGAAATATGAATACCACACTACGGAATCTGCATGCAAAGCCTAAGCTGTATGACCCTGATTAGTTAATCTCTCTGAACCTCAGTGTCCTCCTCTGTAAAATGTCCAAAAAATCATCGGCTCTTGTGAGAAAAATGAGATAGTGTCTATGAAAATGCTTTGTGATGAGATTCAAATGTAAATTATTATTAACAGACATCAGCCTATAATGTTTGAGCATGGTTTCAGGCCTGATAAAGTAGGCTGACTATGAGTCTATAAGAACTAAGAGAACGTCATCCTAAGGGAAAAGGGAATCAGATATGCATGACAGTCTGGTAACAGTGGTTATTGGAGGAGGGAGTGATTCTGAGTCATGAGTTGTCACCTGGATTTGCTTACCCTACCCTCACTTTCCTCCACCCCCATTCTCCATGAAATTCATTGTGTTTGTGGTGATGGGGGATGGGGAGAAGGGGAGGGAAAGGAGAAAGAATCAGGGAGGGAAAGCTATGGACGAGAAAAGGGAGAACTATTGCAGTAGAGCTCTTTAAGACAATTGTCACAAATAGCTCTGCTTCATGGTATAACCCAAAACTGGGAGAGAAACATTCTATCTACTTCTGCCAGGAATATCATGTGGCTCTGGCACCCTAAGGACTCCAGAAAGTATGAGTCCCCATTGCCACCTAAGAATTCCCACGCATCAATGGTAGTGATGCTTAGCAACAAAGGTGGAACCATAAAGGGCAGCTTGGCTGTGGGCCCAGTGAAATGTCAGAGGGGTGGAGGCCTAAGCAGAAGGAGGCAACGGAAGAAATGGTAAGAATATGGGGGCCATATGTGGTACTCATCAGAAACTATGTGGGACTCTCAACAATAAATGCAGGACCTTTTCCAGAAGTAAAGGTCTTGCAATTACAGATGAAAGGAAAACCAAAGAAATATGTGTTGTTACTGTTAATGTCATGTCATTTCAACCAGGACTTATGTCGCCTAGGGAAACATAATAATTACTATTATTATTTACCAGATAATAGCAATCTGTATAAGAAAATGCCCTTCATTTCTCATTTATCATTGCCTAGCCTAATCCCCTGCAAAAATAAATTTATGACTACTTCATTATATCAGGTTTTCCTAAAATTAGAACATAAACGATATTACATTAAGGCCTCACTAATGGCACATCAGGTTCACTATCAAAGGATGACTAGTGAATTAAGTGAAAGTCCAAAGATGCTGGAATGTCCCAGAAGCTCTCAGACATCCATGTGTATCATCTATAAATGTATCTAAAAATTCCTCTGGAATTGATAATATTTCCCATCTGCAACATCTCCTTGCGGGGGTAAATGTCATATGCTACTACCCTTTGGGTGAACAGCGTACCTCTCCCTGAGCCTGTCTGTCTACAACTCTAAAGAGTGTTATTTATCATCAAGTGTGTCTTTCCACAAGGCATACTGGGTATCCACATTTGCTAATCATTCACAGCATGCCCTGAGCTGCACTAAAACCTGGATCAGTTTCTCCTGTTCAGCTGTAGTAGGTTACAGCTGATGTGGTACTTCCTTCTTACTGATGTTGCTGACAACAATGCGCATTGACCTCTGTTATTAAAAAAAAAACAAATAAAATTTTGTAATCTAACCATATTCCCTGCAGATTCAGAGAACACATCGAATTATTTATCTCCTTATCACTAAAGTATTTGTCTGTCCCAAGCAGAACTTCTGCCAGCGAAGTCTCATCTGTATTGTTCTTGACTAGACATCAGGATTCACTCGAGTATGCAGTCACTCTTTTCAGAAAGTTCAGATTGAAAAATAAGTAAATAAATAAATCATAAATTTAAAGTTTGGAGGATTGTTTTTGTTTTTAGGGTCTAAGGGGAGCTTTCGAATAATTACATAAACCAAAAATGTTTTTAAAATAACCTTTTCCACGTCTTTTCTTTTTTTTTCAGCTGAGAAAAGTCCTAATTATTCGTTCCCCTTTAACACGTCTTTGCAAAAATATCCGAACTAATTTCTTGCAATAAGCACAGCTAAACTCATGGTTCTTTTCAGATTTTTTTTTCTCTTGCTAAAAATTTTCTTAAATGTGGAATAATATTTTTGTCCTCAACTGTAACACGATCTATTTCTCTGGTGTCTTTTAAGCTGTTTATCATTTGCTTCTCTATTTCAGATGGAATTAATCTTCTGAAAACAGATTACGCTCTAAGATGTTTTACAGCTAAAAGCTCCATCAAGACTTTTTCACAACTTGTTAATGGAACAAAAAGCAACCAGGTAACTGCATTCCAGGTGCTGTAATAAATGCTTACCACTGCATTCGTTGAAGCCATCAGTGTGGTTTCACAGACATCTAGGAAGCCTTTTTGTTTCACATATCATTGAAATATTCAGGACCTTTTGTATGAGCCAGAGATATTCTTAGAGTGTTTAGCATCAATAACAATGAAAACTGGCATGACAACATCTTAAGCAATCTAAAATATTGTATGGGAGTTCCTGCCTCCCTTTCATTGTAGGGCTACTAAAAATAAATTCATTTCATCATCCCTCAACCAACACACACACACACACACACACACACACACACACACAACCACCACACACACTAATTGCCACCGCTTAGGCAATTTATTACTTTTAGGGCTAAATTCTGCCTTTTTCTTTGACAGAGATACTATAACTAGATTTAACACATAATGAAAATTTTACATTTCAATTGACTTATACCCAGTGGATCTAAAACATAAATTAATTGAACATATTATGCATTATGTGTGACTTCAACTCAGAATATTTTACAAGGGAAGATCCTGCTCAGCGACAGCTTCTTATTGGCAAAATAGATAAGTTCCTATCAAAGGAAATGAACTTGGCCTTAGTGAGACTCATTCCTTTACTTCAAGTTGATCAGGCCAAGACTCTTGAAATCATCCATAAGTTCTCTCTTTCTTTCACACCAACAGCCCTAGTTTAATATAACCAGAATCCATTGTCTCCCTATCTCAACAGCCGCCATCTGATCCTAGAGTCTTCAAGCTGGTCTCCCACCTTTCCCCTTTACTCCTCCATAAACTATCCTCTACCAAAAGCCAGAATGTTCCTTTAAAAACCGAAGTCAGAGCCGGATGCAGTGGCTCACGCCTCTAATCCTGGCACTCTGGGAGGCCGAGGTGGGTGGACTGCTTAAGGTCAGGAGTTTCGGGCCAGCCTGATCAACACGGTAGAACCCCATCTCTTGTAAAAACACAAAAATTAGCCCATCATGGATGGCAGGTGCCTGTAATCCCAGTTATTCAGGAGGCTGAGGCAGGAGAATCGCTTGAACCTGGGAGGCAGAGGTTGCAGTGAACTGAGATCACCCCACTGCACTCCAGCCTCAGTGACAAAAAGAGAGAGACTCCATCAAAAAAAAAAAAAAAAAAAAAGTCATACCATGTCATTCTTCTGCTTCAACATCTCCAGTGGCTTCCACCTCACTATGAATAAAAAGCCAAAGACCTTATCATGGCCCCGAAAGCCCTTCATGGGCTAGGACCCCATTGCCTTTCTGACCTCATCTTCTGTCACCCTTTCCCTAATTGATTCCAATCTAGCCACACTGGCTTTCTTTCTGCTCCTCAAATACTCTATGATACCACCTCCTATTCTTTCCTCACGCTCTTTGCACTTGAGATACCCTCTGCCAAGAATAAATTTCTGCCAGATATCCATTTGGTTGGCCTTCTCACTTACTTCAGAACTCTGCTCAAGTAGCACCTTATCCAAGAGGTCTGACCACCATAGAAAAGAGTTTATACACCAGATCCAATTTATGTGCCTCCTCAGATTCATTTGTCCTACCTGTTCCCAGACATCAGCCATTTGTCCTACTTCCTAGATGGAGTAGCTCCACCAAATGCAATTAAAGCTCTGCAATTCTTGTGATCAAATCCCTGGTTGACACCTTCATCTGCTCATCTCTTAGCTCTGCTGGCTGAGTCGGCTTTCCCCGTGCAGAGAGAGTCAGCCCTCTATAGCTCCTGAGTCCAGGTCCAAACCAACTTGGCCCATGAAGGTTCTGGCCTCCCCAGTAGCTTCCCAGAGAGACCAGATAACAAAAACCAGAAGTGGAACATCGTGTTAGGGAAGCTTTGATTGGTGAGAAACAAAAGGTGGGAAGAAAGCAACATAAACTTCTCTCCTTTCCTCCCTCCAGCAGACAGTTTTAAAGCATAAAGCTCCATATAGCCTCTCTGGAAATGTCCTTAGTGACAAAGCAGCCAACTATTCCTTCTGGGGCTGTGACCAAATGCGCCACCTTTTATTTGCTTCTCTGATTTCACTGCTTTATGTTCCCTTTTCCCCTACCTTTGCTGCCCTGGAACCGCATCTCCTAAGATTTTTAGGACATAAGGTGTATCTCGGGCTCTGTGTTTTAGGGAATCTAAGATATGCTTACACACGCACACACACAATCGGGCTATACTCAAAACCCTGATCCTGCTTTATTTCTCTTCTCTGTTTATTACTTATCTTTGTGTCTATTGCCACCAGTAGAATGTAAACTCCATGACAGCAGAGACTATTTCTTTTGCTCACTGCTGTTTTCCAATGCCTGTAACGGTGACTTACACATAGTGGGCATTTAATAAATATGGGTTTAGGGTCAGGCACGGTGGCTCACACCAGTAATCCCAGCACCTTGAGAAGCAGAGGCAGGGGGCTTGCTAGAGGCCAGAAGTTTGAGACCAGCCTGAGAAACATAGCGAGACCTCATCTCTACCAAAAAAATTATTTTTAATTAGCTGGGCAGAGTGGCATGCACCTGTAGTCTTAGTTACTCAGGAGGCTGAGATGGGAGGATCACTTGAGCCCGGGAGTTCGAGGTTGTAGTGAGCTATGATCATGTGACTGCACTCTAGCCTTGGTGACAGAGGGAGACCCTGTCTCTAAATATGTGTGTGTGTGTGTGTGTGTTCACGTGACTGCACTCTAGCCTTGGTGACAGAGGTAGACCCTGTCTCTAAATATGTGTGTGTGTGTTTAGACAATGAATAAATGAGAATTTTGTTTGCCTGTGTGGAATTATGCACCATTTTACATTCAAAAAAACGGAAACTTAAGGAGTTCAGGTTTTTATTCATGATCTACTTTTTTATGTCAATGTTTCCACATGGAATATTTCCTGATCTTCTCACTCTCCTAAATTTCACCTAACTTCATTGGTTATCTCTCAACTCAAAGTTCAACTCCTCTTAAAACCCACTTTCCCTAATTAGGCTCCCTAGTGACATAAGTATTTCCTTCCATAACAGTCATTTCTTTTCAATCCCCCTAGATAGTGCGCATACACCCTTAAGAGTACACTTTATGCATTTTACCCATTCTCACAGAACTGCATAATATCCTAAAATAGATTCAGAATGTTTTAGCCCTTTCTCTACCACACACCTCCTCAGAGATACACACAAGGCTGTTCCCTGCCACATCCAAACCCCTCTTGCTAATCCGGTCAATAATAAGTACTAATTGCTGAGCACATACAATATGCCAGACAATGTGGTAGGCATTTGATCCTCACAAAAACCCTGAAAATTATAAAATGCCTTAAAACTCACTCATATTAAAGTGTTTGGGTCTTACTATATTCTCCTCTGAGTTATTAGGCTGGATGAAGCTGACTTAGTCAACAGAAATGAATCAGTCTGGCACAACTTTATTCATCAAGGAGCAAGTGATTCCATGGGAAAAGCAAGCCTACCTCCTTCCTCATACTCCTCAGTTTACAGGCCTGCGCAAATCCGAAATCCATGGCTTTGTAACTCTCCTGGAATGGCTTCATGAGAATACATCCTGTCTCTTTATGTAATTTAAAGCTCCTTGAGATCAGACATGTATTTTATTTCTTGGTTGTTTCTGGAAAACTGTATTGTTTATTGAATCTATTTACTACCCCTAGTATAAACTCTTGATCAAACACACTATAAGATAAAATCAGTAATAAGAAATTGGCCTTAAAAATTCAAAATTATCTAGAAAACCATTTAAAATATAGATTTAGATATATTTTCATTAACAGTTTCATCCTATGTGTATATTGCATCTTGACATATTGGTTAATGATTATAGTATGCATATACAGAACTGTGCTTTAAAATAATGGTAATGATAACATGAACCAATCACAATTAACAAACTACTTCAAAAATAAGAAAAAAGAGAAATAATATACTCTAAAACATAGACACAAGCCTGTGCAATTTTTCAAAGATGTTTAAATTAAGTAAAACTCAACCCTTTACTTTAAAAGCTTTCACTAAACATGTAAAGTTTCCTTTTTTTTTTTTTTTTTTTTTTCCAGACAAAGTCTCGCTCTTGTACCCCAGGCTGGAGTGCAATGGCGCGATCTCGGCTGACTGCAACCTCCGCCTCCCAGGTTCAAGCAATTCTACCTCAGCCTCCTGAGTAGCTGGGATTACAGGCACCTGCCACCACGCCCGGCTAACTTTTGTGCTTTTTTTAAGTAGAGACGGGGTTTCACCGTGTTGGCCAGGCTGGTCTCAAACTTCTGACCTCAGGTGATCTGCCCACCTCAGCCTCCCAAAGTGCTGGGATTACAGGCATGAGCCACTGCGCCCAACCGTAAAGTTTCCTTTTAACAGTGAAAATCATAAGGCTACATTTTATTATGAAATTCTAATTTTTTGCTTTGGTGAATGTTAAAATGAAACAGTGAAAATCAAAAGGCTACATTTTATTATGAAATTCTAATTTTTTGCTTTGGTGAATGTTAAAATAATACATGCAAAATAATTTGGTACAAACTAAAATGGACAACTTTGTCAACAAATACAGGATTTTTTTAACCAGTTTAAAATCTTTCAAACAAGGAAGTTCAGTGGAATTGGAATCCATTTTCATAAGATTTATAGAAACCATTCCTGAGATTTTATTTTTAATCAAGAATTTGGACAAATTCTACTGTTTTACAAAGTTTGTTATGTAATTTGAATGGGTCCAAATATTTCTTTTTTACCAAGTCTCAGCATATGATTTTCACTAGGTTGTGTTTCAATAATAAAATGTATGAAGAACTGCACTTTTTTCAAACCGCCAAAGGTAAAATATGCAGATAAGATGTATTCCCAGGAGTAAATAACTTCTTTAACAGTAAAGCTGTGTAAGTAACAGAGTGACTCCCTTGACCAAAATTTTAAAAGGATTTGGCTAAGTTTCCTGAGACTGATCACATGTGACATCCTGCTATATACAGGCAAGCATTTGCAGCTAAGGAATTGGAGCCAGAAGTGCACAAAATACTGCAAGATGTCATCAGTTTAGTTAATTTTATGTTTAAAAAAACTTTAAAATATAGTTAATTTAATTGTTTAAAATAAATTGAGAGAATAAACCTGTCAATTTATATTTACTTATGGATGTATTTTCTACAGCACAGAGGTTTGCTTGTGGCAAAGTATTAAAACTTAGAACTAAAAACATATATTTACAAAATAGACAAATGTTCCAAATATGCTAACCTTGTCTGTGATGATAAGGGGGCTATCCATAGCATGCATGCTACCTCTCAAGTATTTTTTTAATATTAATAAACATGGTGGAGCAACTGGCTTGAGCGATTGGAAACAAGATGCAGGACCCCAACACAGACACTGAGTGGAATGACATCTTACCAAAAAGGGTATCTTGCCCCCCAGGGGAAGTCTGAAAGAACGGGAAAAGGAGGTGGAAGAGGAGCAGCGCATCCTCCAGCAGTCAGTGGTGACAACATATAAACATAGGGCTTTGAAAGAGCTGGAAGATCATGAAGACGAGTTTAATGAGGAGGATGAACGTGCTATTGAAATGTACACACGGCAGAGACTAGTTGAGTGGAAAGCATCTAAAGTGAAGAATACATTTGGAGAAGTTTTGGAGATCTCAGGGAAGGATTATGTTCAAGAAGCTACCAAAGCCAGTGAGGGTTTCTGGGTCATCTTGCACCTTTACCAACAAGGAATTCCCCTCAGTGCCCTGATAAACCAGCACCTCAGCAGACTTGCCAGGAAGTTTCCTGATGTCAAATTTATCAAAGCCATTTCAACAACCTGCATACCCAATTATCCTGATAGGTATCTGCCCACGATATTTGTTTTCTTGGAAGGAGATACCAAGGCTCAGTTTATCGGTCCTCTGGTGTTTGGTGGCATGCACCTGACAAGAGATAAGTTGGAGCGGAAACTGTCTGAACCTGGAGCAATTAAGATGGACCCGGAGGAAAACCCTAAGAAGCCGATTGAACACATGTTGCTGTCCTCAGTGCGGCGCTCTGTCCCCATGGGGAGGGACTGCAATTCCGAGGGTGACTGAGGCTGCAGCTGCTATCACATGCTGAACTGTCTTGTAACAAATTGTCTGGATTTTTAAAAAAAGGAAAAAGCAAGAATGAATCCTTCTGGTTTTTAGCTTTGTATAAATTATGTTTCAAATCTTTACATTTTAGAAATAATCATTGCTGGAACTGTTAAAATTTTTTGGAACTCTTTTAATTATAGTATTTCCTCTAAAAAATTAAAAACAGCTATTGGTATGGCAAAAATAAAAAATAAAAAAAACTTATCCCTTCAAGGTGAAAGTTAATGTTTCAATAATGAACTAGAAAATTTTTTTTTTTTTTTTTTTTTTTTTTTGAGACGGAGTCTCGCTCTGTCGCCCAGGCTGGAGTGCAGTGGCGTGATCTCAGCTCACTGCAAACTCCATCTCCCGGGTTCACGCCATTCTCCTGCCTCAGCCTCCCGAGTAGCTGGGACTACAGATGTGATTTAGATGCAAAAACAAGATAAATGCAATCATCATCAATTTTTTTAAACCTCCTATTAGTACATTCTAAAAAGTTGGAAGCAAGATTTTTAAACCAGTTTAAAATTATTAAACCAGTTTAAAATTATTCTAAACAAAAAATTTCAGTGGAATTTGAACCCATTTTGATAACAATAAAACAACAGTAATATTGCCTAATTGTCTGTAAGAACTACTGATTGACATCAAAGAAGATGTAAATCTACTAGCCAAATTTTAACATAAGCATTTTCAAATTTGGTGAATGGGAATTACTTAAAACAGCCAGTAAGGAAATTCTTCCATTTGGATTTATGCGTCTTTGTGAGACATGTTTTTTAGTTGCAAAAACCATTACAACAAAGTGCTGAAAAGCTGAATTGAGAAACATATTTGAATGTTTTAACGAAAGCTAAAGAATTTTTTTAACAAAAGTTTGTAAAATAGTGATGCATACTCAAATATAATTATAATTTTAGTGAGAGCAAAAACTTCTGTACTATTAATAATTTAAATAAAAATAAAGCTATGATTATCATTAGCGTAGCTTTTTTTTTTTTTTTTTTTTTTTTTGAGACTGAGTCTCACTCTGTCACCAGGCTGGAGTGCAGTGGCACGATCTCGGCTCACTGCAACCTCTGCCTCCCAGGTTCCAGCAATTCTCCTGCCTCAGCCTCCCAAGTAGCTGAGATTACAGGTGCATGACACCACACCCAGCTAATTTTTGTATTTTTAGTAGAGACAGGGTTTCACCGTGGTGGCCAGGATGGTCTCGTTCTCTTGACCTCATGATCAGCCCGCCTCGGCCTCCCAAAGTGCTGGGATTATAGGCATGAACCACCACACCCAGCCAGCTCAGCCTTTAGGGTTAAAATTGGTATAGGTTTTATGATATACATAATAGATATTGACATGGTAGTTTGTCTGTAACTTACAAATGAGTAAAAATACATATAGTGAGGATACACACTCAAAATTCTTCTGCTAATGGGACATGCAAACAAAACTTTGGGAAGGCAGTGCTATTTGTGATGTATTTTGTGAACCCACAGCATCAGTGTAACATGTGACATTGTTGGAAATGCAAATTCTGGGGCTCCACCCTAAACCTACTGAATCAGAATCTCTGGGAGAGGGGGACAGGAATATGGGTTTTAACAAGATCTCAAAGTGATTATCTAAGGCATGCTACAGATCGAATCAAGACACTCCTCTTTAAAAGCTGCCTGCTGCTTATGAAATTGAAGCAGCCTTCTCACCATATCATTTAAAGGCTTTCCAAATACAGCCAAGCCTCCCTTAATACAGCCAAGCCTCCCTTAATGGCCTGTGTCCATGACTCCTCACCACGTTGGAAGCCCCAGGTATTCTTGGGTGCACCCTTCTCTTCTCTTCTCTCCTCTTTTCTTCACCTGGAATTTCTCCCCAGTCCAATTACATCTGCTTAACCAAAACCTTTACAATATTCAATGCCTACCTCAAAAGTTACCTATTCTAAGAAAACTTGCAGAATCTTAGTGAAAAAAAAACCTACATATTTTCCCCCATTCTTTTTTATAATGCCCATGGCATCTTTTTTGTTCATTTCTCCCCGGACTGTATTGCATCATGCATTATAACCATTTGCGTACTTATCTAATTCCTTCTAAAGATTGTAGGCTCCTAGAGAGAGACTTGCTTAATCTTTCTTTATACCCTAGCTTAGCATGGGCCTGGAAGGCTGTAATTGCTAGATACAGAATTGAAATAAAATTCCACAACTGAGCTCAGCCCACACTGTCTTCTTCCTTTATCACTCTATTGGGGACACTACCTCATCATGAAGAACCTGAATTTCTTGAGAACTTTCCACATACTTGGGTCACTCACTGGCTTTCTCTTCCCCTCAGATTGCATTTCTGAGTTGCACAATCTCTTCTGATCACTTAGTCATGATTGCAATTTAAACACTAGAAAGCAAATGATGATTTAAAAAAAAAAAAAGATTGCCATGTTTGAGGTCTTGCCAGTGCCAGACACTGTGCAAAGTGCTTCAGATGATTATCTCATTCAGTCCTGACAAAACCTCTATTTGATGGACATATTACCACTCCCATTTTACCAGATGAGGAAACTGAGGTGCAGAAAGGGCTACTAGAGTAGTAAGGCCAGGATTGGAAGCCAGGCTGGCTGACTACAGAACCTGCAAAATCAACCTCTCCATTACCCTGCTAAGAATAGAAGATACTACTCCACAGCCATCCTTATATTAAATCCAATCCCTAGCCCTCCAAACCACATGAAAAAGCACATGCATTAGAGTCAATCTTGATGACAATATAAAAACTATGATTTTACTATGTAAATTCAATTTAAATCTAGATCAAAGAAATCTAAATTACTCTTCATTTAGGCTGTAATCTTATATTCCAAAGCTTAAAGCTTATAAGAAAGCTTTATCTAATTTAAGATTACTAGCTCAAATATAAGTACAGACTTAATACTACTTTTCCTCTAAAGTAATCAGTACAAAGAGTTCTATTCTTCCCATAGTAAAATATGTCATAGAACTTGAACTACTAGGCAATCACTATCTTTTCTTTATAAGAAAAAAAAGCTTTTGAAATATGTACCATAACCTCTGAAAAATACAATTATCCTCCCAAAGAAATTAGGCATTTTTTTCTGACAAAAACTATGGGCAATTGATCTATAGTTCTTTTCTTCCTCAAAAAATTATTGTATATTGTGTACTGATCATTATAATTAAAAATTAAGATGGCTTGCAATAATTCCACCATTATTTGATTCAAAATCTTTATAAAATATTGGCATTTTCCAACATTTATTTTTCCTGTCTATGTTCCATTTAAGGCCAAATTTTCAAACCCAGCTGCCAAATTACACATATAATTACTGCATTTGCGCACAAAAATGTGATAATTGCTTACACAATTTCAGAGGCCAGCTTGAGGCTCCTTTCCAAATTTGTTTTACATGTACAGTGCGGTGTATGTAGTTTTATATGAAAATTGGAAAAGTAAAATTCATGGTTTGTCTGGGTGATGTGTGAAAATGGATACAAAATAAAGCCTTTCTATAAATGCCTGGGCCTGTCTTCATATTTTCTCCCAATAGACCTTTACAAAAGTCTTACAGAGCAGCTCAAACTTCAGCTAGTGTTGGAGCAATGGCAATGAAAGGGGATGATGCCTGGTATAATGCCTTAAATAGTTCAGGTGCCCATTTTGTTGATCGACATATTGTCATGAGGCATTCTTCTGTCTATAAACTGCTCCCATCAACCTGGGCAAGAAAGATAAAGGTAATATAAGGCCCGCAATCATACAGTCAGCCAAGATGACACCAGCCTCAATAGGGCAGAGTAGTTGAGCACTGGTGGCTGGGGATTTACCCTTCCAACTTTGCCTGACAGTTGATTTACAGCTTGGCAAGCATGCACTATGGATATAGATCACAGTGGGTATTCCTAGTGGAAGCTTTGGTTCAAGAAAAGGCAAAGAAACAAGACCTAGCTAGTCATACGCATTAGTGAGATGATCTAAGATATTTTTGTTTCAAAACAAAAGTGGGTGGAAAATTATGGCCAGTTGCACATGAACCAATACCTATCCTCAAAAGAGCTACTTTCCAAACTCAAGGATTATGAATCTGATCTCTGACTATTATCAAATATCTGACTACAGAACTGACCAGAAGCAATTAGGTCAGAAGCCTATTAAATACTGAAGGAAGTTCTATTTGAGAAATCTCCAGCTATTTTCCATAGAGGTTATACTAATCTACATTCCCACCAACAGTGTAGAAGTATTCCCTTTTCTCAAATAACTAACAACCCCCCTCAACAACCCCCCTACTGGGCATCTACCCAAAGGAAGAGAAATTGTTATATCAAAAAAAAAAACCCTTCATTCTTATGTTTATTGTAGCACTATTCACAATAGCAAAGTCATGGCATCAACCTGTGTATCCATCAACAGATGATTGGATTTAAAAAAAAAAAAAAAAGGTGCTATAGGGTGCTTGCAGTGCGCAGGCGCAGGGCTCTCTCCTTTTGTCAGTCGGCAACGCCTGCGGGGCCGGTGACTCTGTGACAGCGGCGGTGGCTGGACTCTGGCGCCATGAGCGGCTTTAGCACCGAGGTGCACACCGCACCCTTCTCCCTGTAGTACCGAGTCTTCCTCAAAAATGAGAAAGGACAATATATATCTCCATTTCATAATATTCCAATTTATGCAGATAAGGATGTGTTCCACGTGGTAGTTGGAAGTACCACGCTGTCTAATGCAAAAATGGAGATTGCTACAAAGGACCCTTTAAACCCCATTAAACGAGATGTGAAAAAAGAAAAACTTCGTTATGTTGCGAATTTGTTCCCATATAAAGGATATATCTGGAACTATGGTGCCATCCCTCAGACTTGGAAAGACCCAGGGCACAATGATGAACATACTGGCTGTTGTGGTGACAGTGACCCAATTGATGTGTGTGAAATTGGAAGCAAGGTATGTGCAAGAGGTGAAATAATTGGCATGAAAGTTCTAGGCATATTGGCTATGATTGACAAAGGGGAAACTAACTGGAAAGTCATTGCCATCAATGTAGATGATCCTGATGCAGCCAATTGTAATGATATCAATGATGTCAAACAGCTGAAACCTGGCTACTTAAAAGCTACTGTGGACTGGGTTAAAAGGTATAAGGTTCCTGATGGAAAACTAGAAATGAGTTTGCTTTTAATGCAGAATTTAAAGATAAGGACTTTGCAATTGATACTATTAAAACCACTCATGACCATTGGAAAGCATTAGTGACTAAGAAAATGAATGGAAAAGGAATCAGTTGCATGAATACAACTGTGTCCAAGAGCCCCTTCAAGTGTGATCCTGATGCTGCCAGAGCCATTGTGGATGCTTTACCACCACCCTGTGAATCTGCCTGCATGGTACCAACAGATGTGGATAAGTGGTTCCATCACCAGAAAAACTTAATGAGATTTCTCTGGAATACAAGCTGATATTGCTGCATCGTATTCATCTGGATGGGAAAAGTAGTAGCTTTTCAAAGCTTTAAATTTGTAGAACTCATCTAACTAAAGTAAATTCTGCTGTGACCAATCCAATATACTCAGAATGTTATCTGTTTAAAGCATTTTTCAAATCTCAACTAAGATAACTTTGAGCACATGCTTAAATATCAAAGCAGTTGTCGTTTGGAAGTCACTGGTGAATAGATGTGCAAGGTGAGCACACATTGGATGTATATGTTACCATATGTTAGGAAATAAAATTATTTTGCTGGAAAAAAAAAGTGGCGTATATACATCATGGAATGTTATGCATCCATAAAAAGGAATAAAATAATGTCTTTTGCAGCAACATGGATGGAGCTGGAGACCATTATCCTAAGTGAAATAACTCAGAAACAGAAAATCAAGTACCACATGTTCTCACTTATAAGTACCTCTGTAAACAGAGGGTACACATGGGCACAAAGATGGAAATAATAGACACTGGTGAATCCAAAAGAGGGGAGACTGGGAGGAGGGTGATGGTCGAAAAATTACCTATTTGATATAATGTTCACTGCTCAGGTAATGGCTACACTAGAAGCCCAAACCCTACCATATGCGATACGTCCATGCAACAAACATGCACATGTATCCCCTGAATCTCTGAAAACAAAAAATAATTGAGGGACGTTCTTCTGCCAAAGGCACCCCGACAGTATCATATTATCCTCCTCAATGGCTAGTTGAAATAATCATAACTAACATTTCCTGAGCACTCAATGTATGTTAAATAATGTTCTAAGAATTTTGCATGCATTCATTTCCTCTTTGCATGCTTACTAATTTTAAGAGGTAAGTACTATTATTGTCTTTGTTTTACATCTGAGGAGACTGAAGCACAAAGAGTTTAAGAAACTTGTTGAATGTCATACAATTAAAAAGTCCCAAATCCAGTGTTAGAACCCAGGCATACAATTAAAAAGTAGCAAATCCAGTATTAGAACACAAGTATACAATTAAAAAGTAGCAAATCCAGCCGGGCACGGTGGCTCACGCCTGTAATCCCAGCACTTTGGGAGGCCGAGGCGAGTGGATCACTTGAGGTCAGGAGTTCGAGACCAGCCTGGCCAATACGGTGAAATCCCGTCTCTACTAAAAATACAAAAATCAGCTGGACATAGTGGCACGTGCCTGTAATCTCAGCTGCTCCGGAGGCTGAGGCAGGGGAATCGCATGAACCTGGGAGGCAGAGGCTACAGTGAACCGAGTCTGTGCCAGTGCACTCCAGCCTGGGTGACAGAGTGAGACTCCGTCTCAAAAAAAAAAAAAAAAAGTAGCAAATCCAGCATTAGAACCCAGGCATTCTGACTCCAAAGCCTTTACTCTTAACCCTAATAACATACTGCCTCCCAGATGGAGCCAAGGAAAAGAGTGGGCAAAGTATAGCTTCCTAAATAGAAGACCTTGAGCAGCCAGCATGACCATCCAAAGAATTCACTACTGGAATCTAGTCCCCATTACTTCTGTCCAGCAGGAATGATACTGTCATAGACTAATGGCCACTGTGGGTTGTTTCCCACTCTTCTGTTTTCCAAATGGGATTCTTTTTTTAATTAAAGTTATCCTGTTCTTTCTTCATCAGTTTATATGGATTGTGTTATAGATGGATAACATATTATTAACAAATGTCCCTAGACTATGAGACGTTTCAGCCAGACATGAAGGAGAGGATCCCACATCACCCAGAGAATCGAAAGGAACTTGGAGCTAACACACTAAATCTTGAGTTGTTTCTAGCAGGAAAACATAGATGTTTCTGAGAGTATGGACAGGAAGAAGGATTTGTATGGGTACTGGACAGCCAGTACCCATTGGTAAATTGGTAATTTATCCAGCAACCTATTCCCCCTTTCTAAAAATATCTACCTCTTTCTCAGATGGTTCATTGGCTTTGGGCACCTGAACCTCATGGCCAGTCCAAGAAATGAATGAGTCCTGATTAGTATGCGAATCAGAATAATCTTACCTTATCCTCACATCGACCTTGACATGACAACTAGCTTAAGAATGGTCAGTAACCCAATCCTACACCAATCAGTACATAGTACCTATTCACCATGATTGGTTCAGTTTAGTCCAAACAATGCAATGAACAAGGATTTTGTTCACTGGTCGGGGGAAAAGGTACCACAAAATCAGTCACGGAATGAAGCTGGACCTGGGTAGTAGAGTGCAAGAAGAAAAAAATACTAAAACTCAGTCCTTGGTGATATCACTGAACTAGATCAACCAATAATGAAACTCTTCCAACTCCTGGACTTCTGACTCTATGAGCCAGTAAGTCTCCTTTTCTACTTAAGCCAGTCTGAGTTTTGCTTTCTGTTAATTAATGGGTCCTTGAGTTCAGCAGAGGGTCTCAGGGGCTGAAACCAGACTTTTGAGGGAGCTCCAGCCTCTTCCTAGAGGTGAATGTCTCTGGAGATGGAGCAATGGAGCACTCCTACAAGTGCTAGAGAAACTATAAACTAAATTTAGTTTCTGCTATAGAAAGGAATTTCTCCTGCTGAGATGAAGTAGCATCAATGGAGTGACATTCAAAGGAACAAGCAGCAAAGCTAGAACAGTAAGAAACAAATCCCTTTTTCCTCCTCCAACCTTGGAGTCACCCTGAAGTGCCTCCTGTTAGCAAAGCTTAACTGGGATCAGCTTGCAAAGCAGAAGTGTGGGTTGTAGAGTCCCAATTCTACCATCACAAAGCAGGGGGCAGATTTGGAGCTTAGAGATAATAACTTAAATACTATCACAGAGCAGTTCATTTTTACTGTGTGGAGGAGGAACACATAGTCAGACTGTCAGAGAAGAGAAAAATAAAAATAATCCAGTTCCTACATCTCCCATGCTTCTTACACCACCACCTATAAAAGCTTTTTGAACACTGTGAAGTACCATTTAAGGAAAGGTGCTACGGTTATTATTTCTTCTGGGTGACAGATTTGAATAGTTCTTCCCTAACAGCTTGGGTGTGAAGAGCTGACCTGTTGACATCTCAGCAGCCATATTTGTATATGAACTCTTACTTGCCAGAAACATCATAGTATTTCTGTTCCGACAGAAATGTGAGAATGCTTTTTCGTCAAGAAACATCCTAGGCATTGTGATTTTTCTCCATAGATATTTATGGAGCCATCATTTGAACATCTCTATTTTCTCAGGGTGCTGAAGGAGAAAATGTTGATTATAGAATATTCTGAAAATCACCCAGTGTGTATAAAGCTAATAAAAAGACATATTGTGGTCATAGTAGGAGTTTCAAAGACGTAATAATCGTGGCTTCACTGTGCCTATGTGTTTGGCAGTCTTTCTTTTGTATAAAATGTCTGTTCGTTCCATTGTCCACATCTTTGTTGACTGAGTTAGGACAGATTTAATAAGAAAATTTATATACTTATGCCAATTTTGGCAGCTCTAATGACATAAAAGTCTTTCTGATGTTTTTCCTAGGGCAGTCAAAAGCAGTGGTCAACCAGAAACAGCGTTTAGAAACTTTCTTTAACTGCCAGATTGGAAGATCAGCCTTAGACCAGTGCTTAAAACTCCAGTATTTCTAAATGAGATCTAAAGGATAGGTATATCCTTTAGGATATAACTTGATGGCTTATTCTGGAAAACTTCTTCAGGATAATTGGGGATGTGCAAATCAGAGGGGAAAAGTGACAATCATCTTAGCCTCTCACAAGCCTAGAAGTGACATAAAAGGGAGAAAGAAAAAGAAAGAGGCAAACCTATTTCTAGATCTAAGGGTTAACCTAAACCTCTCCCCAAAAAGGAGAGATAATTTAAAGTGGTAAATGCAACTCAGTCACTAAGCAAAGTCATATCACATCCATTCAATGTCCTACACATGTGTAGTTCACAGAATGGAAACATATAATAAACGCCTGAGAATTTAAAATGCTTACTTCACAACTATTGCCCAAGTGGCCCATGTTTGGTTGAGAGGTCATTAAACCGGGAGTAATAATTAAAAGTGTGGGCTCTTGGACCGAGTTGCATAAATGCAAAACTGGGTGTTTCTTATTAATAAACTCTATGATATTGGGTAAATTATTCAACTGTTTGTGCCTCAGTTTCTAATTTGTAAAATGGGAGGATAATATGCCTACCTCAAATTGATTGGGAAAAATAGAATGCCACAAAAATACAGTGGCTTAAAGATGATACAAGTTTTTTTCTCATGTGGCAGCCCCCAGTGGATCCAGTAGTGGAGAGGTTCTGCTCTACTCATCCATTCACACACCCATGTGCCCTCCATCTTGTTACTCTACCCTCCCCTAGGTCATTGTCCTCATCTTCTTTGTGGAGGTTGGGTCATAGAATTCCAGCTCAAAGGAATGGAAATAGAACACTGGCCCAGGACAAAGGGATTTTCTTTTAAAGAGGTGACCTATAGTTGCACTCACCATTTACACTCACATATTGGCCCTAACATGTTCATGTGTTTCAAAGGAAGCTGGGAAATATAGTGGCTAGTTGAAAGGCCATGTGTCCAGCTCTATTGTTTTGAGAAAAGGGAGAAATGGATTTTAATAGGCAAGGAGAGTCTGTCATCCTACCTCATAAGGTTGCTGTGAAGTAAATGAGATAATGCACTTAGAAGAACTGAGACATTTAGTGACTGTTCTATAATAGCTAAATATTGGTATTACCAGGTTAACAAGCTCCTCTTTCTCCTTGTTTCAGGTACAATTCCCTTTTTAATGTTAGCCATTTGACTTTCTTTGGCCAATGAAATGTTCATGGCAGTGACGAGTATCGTTTCTGGACAGAAGGATTAATAGTCGGTATGCCATTCACCCTGTTTTTGTGTTTGTTTTTGTTTTTGTTTTGTTTTGCTTTCCCCTGCCATGGTAATCATGGAAGCACTTGTCAGCCTGGATCCCTGAGTAAATATGATGAGAAGGGCCACCTGAAAACTCACAGATATGTAACATGAACAAGAAGTCACTGAGATTCTAGGATTGTTTGTTACTGCAGTATAACCTAGCTCATCTTGACTAATACATGAGGGCCCTGGGACATTTGTCAGAGAAGGAATTTTAGAAGGTTCCTTCACCTTAAAGTTTTGGAATGTCAATATCATTAAAAGTAAACATGAAAACTGGCTGATAAGCTTATGCATCCCTTAGCTATTGTGAAATCATAGCTGATTAAACTGAGATACCATAGGTGTTAATGACTATGTATGCAAGACAAACCAATCTACGTGGGCTTGATATTATACTATAGAAACACGTTCATTGATTGCAAAGGTCTTCCTTCCAAGACTGCATCTGAAAGCAAACTGACATTTAGAATCTTCTGATTCACCTCCCCTGAAATAGAGAAGATTGCCATCTGGCCACAGCTGTGAAAATGCCAACATCAAGGGATAGGTCCTGAATGGAAATTCAGGCCCTGTGAAATTTTTTCATTTCCTTAAATTTGGATTTTAGTATTTCTTCCAGATGAATCCAATATTAGCAATTCAAAGAATATCATGTAGCTATTAAAGGTTGTATTCACCTGCAAGAACCTAGAGAGCAGATAGTGTAAGTAGCTTGTTAGGATGATAGACAGAAAACCATTGCAGCTATTACTTATGATCGTTTACCACATTAATTAGCAAGGTATTAAGTGTTCTACCCACATAACCTCATTTAATCTTCACATCAGTCTTTTTAAGGCAGATACTACTAGTAGTCCCACTTTACAATTGAGGAAACATGAGCTTAGAAAAGTTACATAGACATTTATTTTCTTGCTCATGTTACATGCCCATGGGTTATGTAAAATGACTAAAGTCAGCAGTCCATGAAAGACGTAATTGGAATGTGAACTCAAGCATATGACTCCAAAGCCCGTTTGTTGAGCCAATAAGCTGTACCTCCAAGTGAACATAACAAGTGTTAGAACTGAGATTCGTACGAAGATCTGTGGGAGCAAAGAAACAGCAAAGTACATAGATTAATCAAGGAAGGATTCATTGAGAGTTAGATTCCTATTTGATAGGAATTGGCCACATAGAAAAGGGGGGAGGACATTCTAGCAAAAGAAAAAAGTTGTACTTCTCCTAAACAGCTGATTTATTATTAGTATTATAGTCACTGTGACTCTTAAAACTAACCAAATTTCCACCTTTACATTGGCTGCCAGGGAACTCACAGTCACATTTATAATACTTCTTCAGCAACTATATGGAACCTAATGATATAAGCATTTGTATAGTGACCAAACCTTTATCAGAATTCCACACCCACTTTTTCTCTTTACCCAATTTTTTTATCTTTTTATGTTTTATCCTATATTATTATAAATCTTTTATAAGTATCCTCAGATTCAGATTTTTTTGGAACAATGAGGCATATAGATAAATTCATTAATAAGAAAAATAAATGTTTTTCTTTTTCTAACATCTTCCTCAGATTCATTTTGTAACCATAAAGCAAAAACATAAATAAATAAATAATAAATAAATACAGACAGACAGACAGTGCTTTTCCCATAACAAGGCCATGAATTCCTGAAATATAGAGCATCCATGTATCAGGCTAGCAAAACTTCAAAATTTAATAATACCCTCTGTTGGTAAGGCTATGGGGAAATAGGCAATCTCATACAGTGCTGGTAGAAATGTAAGTTAATAAACTTATGGAAAGCAATTTGGTAATAGCTATCAAAATTAAAAATTCATAAGACCACTGACCTGGCATTTTCTCATCTAGATATTTATCCTAGAGATATACTGGTACCCATACAAAATGACTATGTACAAAGTTACTCTCTTCAGCCTCATATCTAATAACAAGAGACTACGAAGCAAAATTAACATCCAATAAAGGAATGGTTAAATAAATTACTTTTTTCAGTTCTCAAACGTTTTTAGATCTTTGAAATGCTCATGGTATATAGACACTGGCCTACAATGTACAATGATCAAATTGGCCCTAACAGAGCCAATAAGCTCAATCTTCATTCCATTTTACCACAGTGCCTTATTATACTGCTAGGTCACTTTCTGCTGCATATAAGGAGAGAAAATAACTTGCCAGTAAATAAATATCTGCATTGTTTTCATTCATTCAGTGCATTCATTCATTATCTATCAAATACTTACAGCACCTACTCTGTGCCAAGTACTCTAGTAGGCATTTTTAGGTCAGAGATCCAATATGCATATATTTACAGACCACAGGGATTACTGACTGGTAAGAAATGAATCAGAAAATTCATGCAGAGTCAGAGCAAGATGGCCAAATAGAAGCCTCTACCGATTGTCCCCCTCGCAAGAACACCAAATTTAACAACTATCTACACATCATAAGATGTGTAGATGTGTAGCACCACCGTAAGAATCAAAAACCAGTTGAGCAATCACAGTACCTGGTTTTAACTTGACATCACTGAAAGAGACACTGAAGATGGTAGGAAAAATAATCCTGTATTACCAACAACACCACTCCCCCATCTCCCAGTAGCAGCCGCACGGCATAGAGAATCTTTGTACTTGTGGGAGGGAGAGCACAGTGACTGTGGGACTTTGCAACAGAACTCAGTTCTGCCCAGTCACAGCAGAAAGCAACACCAGGCAGAACTCTGCAGACACCTACAGAGGGACCATTTAGGCTAGCCTTAGCCAGAAGAGAATCGTCCATCCCAGTGGTCAAAACTTAGGTTCTGGCAAGCCTCACCACGACAGGCTAAATGGCTCTGGGGTTCTAAATAAATTTGAAGTCTAGGCCACAAGGACTGCAACTCCTAGGGAGGTCCTAGTGCTGTGCTAGGCTTGGAGTCAGTGGACTTAGGGGGCACATAACCTAGTGAAACACCAGGTGAGGCAGCCAAGAGAGTGCTTGTGCCACCTTTTCTCCAGCCTCAGGTAGTGTAGCTGGCAGCCTCAAAAGATTTTTTCTTCTGCTCAAGGAAAGGAAAGGGAAGAGTAGAGAAGATTTTGTCTTTCAACTTGGATACAAGCTCAGTCACAGTAGGATAGGGCATCAGGCAGAGTCCTGAGGCACCCATTCCAGGCCCTTGCTCCCAGATGACATTTCTAGACATACCCTAGGCAAGAAGGGAACCTGCTGCTTTGAAGAGAAGGACCTAGTCCTGGCAAGATCCATTACCTGCTGACTAAAGAGTCAGCAGTGGTAGCCAGGTGGTACTCACCATGGGCCTTGGATGAGACTCAGAGATGTGCTGGCTTCAGGTGTGACCCAGCACATTCCCAGTGTGGTGGCTACAGAAAGAGACTCCTGCTGGAGAAAAGCAAAGAGAAGAGTAAAGGGAACCTTGTCTTGCAGCTTAGGTGTCAGCTCAGCCACAGTGGGATAGAGCATCAAGTGAGCTCTTGGGGTCCCTGATTCCATGCCTTGGCTCTTGGATTGTATTTCTAGACCTGCCTTGGGCCAGAGGGGAGCCCACTACCCTGAAGGGTGAGTCTGTTAGGCCTGAAAGCATTTACAACAAGCTGACCAAACAGCCCTTGGGCCCTAAGTGATATTCAGTGGTAGCCTGGCAATACTCCCCACAGACCTGTAGTGGTGGTGGCCATAAGGAAAGACTCCACTGCTAATGGAAAGGTGAGGCAAGAGTGGGAAGGACTTCATCTTAGGACTTGGGTGCCAGCTCAGCTGCATTAGAATAGAGCACCTGGTAGATTCTTAAGGTTTCCAACTCCAGGCCCTAGGTCCCAGACAGCATTTCTGGGCCCACCTGGGGCCAGGGGGAACTTTCTACCCTGAAGGGAAGGACACAAGACTGTCTGGCTTTGCCACCTGCTGATTGTAGAGACCCAGGACCTTGAGCAAACATAAGCAGTAGCCATATAGTGGCTACAACGGCCTTTAGTGAGATCCAGTGCTATGTTGGCTTCAGGTCTGACCTACCAGAGTTGCCGTGGTGGTGGCCACAGGGGTGCTTGTGTCACCCCTCCCCCTAGCTCCAAGAAGCTCAGCACAGAAAGAGAGAGACTCTGGTTATTTGGGAAAAACTTCGGGAAGAGAATAAGAGTCTCTGCCTAGTAATCCAGAGAATTCTTCTGGATCTTATCCAAGATCACCAAGGTGGTGCCTCTACAAGACTGCAACAAACACAGCATTACTGGACTTGGGGAGTCCCCTAATGAGGATATGGCTGCAGTGACCAAAAAGATCACAACACCAAACTCCCTTCAAATACCTGGAAAGCCTTCCTAACAAGGATGGGTACAAACAAGCCCAGACTGTGAAGACTACAATAAATATCTAACTCTTCAATGCCCAGACACAGATGAACATCCACAAGCATCAAGATCATCTAGGAAAATATAACCTCACAAAATGAACTAAATAAGTCACCAGGGAACAATCTAGAGAGACAGAGACATGTGACCTTTCAGATAATTCAAAAAAGATGTTTTGAGGAAACAAAGAAATTCAAGATGACCCGGAGAAGGAATGCAGAATTCTATCAGATAAATTTAACAAAGAGATTGAAGTAATTAAAAAGAATAAATCAGAAATTCTGGAGTTAAAAATGCAATTGACATCTTGAAGAATGCATCACAGTCTCTTAATAGTAGAATTGATCAAGCAGAAAAAAAAAATTAGTGAGCTTGAATACAAGCTATTTGAAAATACACAGACAGAGGAGAGAAGAGAAAATAAAAAAAATAAAAAACAATGAAGCATGCCTACAAACTCTAGAAAATAGCCTCAAAAGGGCAAATCTAACAGATACTGGCCTTAAAGAGGAGGGAGAGAGAGATACGGGAAGAAAGTTTATCCAAAGGGATAAAAACAAAGAACTTTCCAAACCTAGAGAAAGATATCAACAGCCAAGTACAAGAAAGTTATAGAACACCAAACAGATTTAGCCCAAAGAAAACCACCTCAAGGTATTTAATAATCGATCTCCCAAAGGTCAAGGATAAAGAAAGGATCCTAAAAGCAGGCAGAGAAAAAAAAAACAAATAACATACAATGGAGCTTTAATACGTCTGGCAGCAGACTTTTTAATAGAAACCATACAGGCCAGGAGAGAGTGGTATGACATATTTAAAGTGCTGAAGATAAATAATTTTACCCTACAATAGTATATTGGGTGAAAATATCCTTCAAACACGAAAGGGAAATACAGACTTTCCCAGACAAACAAAGGCTGAGGGATTTCAACAACACCAAACCTGTCCTACAAGAAATACTAAAGAGAGTTCTTTAATCTAAAAAAAAAAAAAAAAAAAAAGGATTTTATTGAGCAATAAGAAATTATCTAAAGGTAGAAAACTCACTGGTATTTTTTGGAGGAGCCAAGATGGCCGAATAGGAACAGCTCCGGTCTACAGCTCCCAGCGTGAGCGACGCAGAAGACGGGTGATTTCTGCATTTCCATCTGAGGTACCGGGTTCATCTCACTAGGGAGTGCCAGACAGTGGGCACAGGTCAGTGGGTGCGCGCACCGTGCGCGAGCTGAAGCAGGGCGAGGCATTGCCTCACCTGGGAAGCGCAAGGGGTCAGGGAGTTCCCTTTCGGAGTCAAAGAAAGCGGTGACGGAGGCACCTGGAAAATCGGGTCACTCCCACCCGAATACTGCGCTTTTCCGACCGGCTTAAAAAACGGCGCACCACGAGATTATATCCGGCACCTGGCTCGGAGAGTCCTACGCCCACGGAGTCTCGCTGATTGCTAGCACAGCAGTCTGAGATCAAACTGCAAGGCGGCAGCGAGGCTGGGGGAGGGGCGCCCGCCATTGCCCAGGCTTGATTAGGTAAACAAAGCAGCTGGGAAGCTCGAACTGGGTGGAGCCCACCACAGCTCAAGGAGGCCTGCCTGCCTCTGTAGGCTCCACCTCTGGGGGCAGGGCACAGACAAACAAAAAGACAGCAGTAACCTCTGCAGACTTAAATGTTCCTGTCTGACAGCTTTGAAGAGAGCAGTGGTTCTCCCAGCACGCAGCTGGAGATCTGAGAACGGGCAGACTGCCTCCTCAAGTGGGTCCCTGACCCCTGACCCCCGAGCAGCCTAACTGGGAGGCACCCCCCAGCAGGGGCACACTGACACCTCACACGGCAGGGTATTCCAACAGACCTGCAGCTGAGGGTCCTGTCTGTTAGAAGGAAAACTAACAAACAGAAAGGACATCCACACCAAAAACCCATCTGTACATCACCATCATCAAAGACCAAAAGTAGATAAAACCACAAAGATGGGGAAAAAACAGAACAGAAAAACTGGAAACTCTAAAACGCAGAGCGCCTCTCCTCCTCCAAAGGAACGCAGTTCCTCACCAGCAACGGAACAAAGCTGGATGGAGAATGACTTTGACGAGCTGAGAGAAGAAGGCTTCAGACGATCAAATTACTCTGAGCTACGGGAGGACATTCAAACCAAAGGCAAAGAAGTTGAAAACTTTGAAAAAAATTTAGAAGAATGTATAACTAGAATAACCAATACAGAGACGTGCTTAAAGGAGCTGATGGAGCTGAAAACCAAGGCTCGAGAACTACATGAAGAATGCAGAAGCCTCAGGAGCCAATGCGATCAACTGGAAGAAAGGGTATCAGCAATGGAAGATGAAATGAATGAAATGAAGCGAGAAGGGAAGTTTAGAGAAAAAAGAATTTAAAGAAATGAGCAAAGCCTCCAAGAAATATGGGACTATGTGAAAAGACCAAATCTACGTCTGATTGGTGTACCTGAAAGTGATGGCGAGAATGGAAGCAAGTTGGAAAACACTCTGCAGGATATTATCCAGGAGAACTTCCCCAATCTAGCAAGGCAGGCCAACGTTCAGATTCAGGAAATACAGAGAACGCCACAAAGATACTCCTCGAGAAGAGCAACTCCAAGACACACAATTGTCAGATTCACCAAAGCTGAAATGAAGGAAAAAATGTTAAGGACAGCCAGAGAGAAAGGTTGGGTTACCCTCAAAGGGAAGCCCATCAGACTAACAGCGGATCTCTTGGCAGAAACTCTACAAGCCAGAAGAGAGTG